>NC_048311.1:2114909-2201284 GCF_013100865.1 Trachemys scripta elegans | reverse complement strand
CATCCGAGAATATTGAAGGAATTGGCGCGGGAAATAGCAGGCCCGTTAGCGATAATATTTAATGTATCTGTAAACTCGGGGGTGGTCCCGTTAGACTGGAGAATAGCTAATGTGGTTCCTATTTTCAAGAAAGGGAAAAAAAGTGATCCGGGTAACTACAGGCCTGTTAGTTTAACATCTGTAGTGTGCAAGGTGTTAGAGAAAATTCTGAAAGAGAAACTAGTTGAGGACCTGGAGGTTAGTGGCAATTGCGATAAATTACAACATGGTTTTACGAAGGGCAGATCGTGCCAAACTAATCTGATCTCCTTCTTTGAGAAAGTAACGGATTTATTAGATAAGGGAAATGCGGTGGACCTAATATACCTGGATTTCAGTAAAGCGTTTGATACTGTACCCCATGAGGAATTATTGGTTAAACTGAAAAACATGGGGATCGATATGAAAATCCAGAGGTGGATAAGGAATTGGTTAATGGGGAGAATGCAGCGGGTCGTATTAAAGGGTGAACTGTCGGGTTGGAGGGAGGTTACTAGTGGAGTGCCTCAAGGTTCGGTTTTGGGACCCATTTTATTTAATTTATTTATAACTGACCTCGGGACCGATTGCAGGAGTGGGCTGATAAAGTTTGCGGATGATACGAAGGTGGGAGGCGTTGTAAATTCGGAGGAGGATAGGGATATCCTGCAGGGAGACTTGAATGAGCTTGTGAATTGGAGTATCAGGAATAGGATGAAATTTAATAGTAAAAAGTGTAAGGTGATGCATTTGGGGATGACTAATAAAAATTTTAGTTACAAGATGGGGACGCATTGGTTAGAAGTAACGGAAGAGGAGAAGGACCTAGGGGTCCTGGTAGACCGCAGGATGACTATGAGTCGACAATGCGACGTGGCGGTGAAAAAAGCCAATGCTGTCTTGGGATGCATTAGGCGAGGTATATCTAGTAGGGATAAGGAGGTCCTGCTTCCGTTGTACAAGGCGCTGGTGAGACCTCATTTGGAGTACTGTGTGCAGTTCTGGTCTCCCATGTTTAAAAAAGATGAACTTAAACTGGAACGGGTGCAGAGAAGGGCCACTAGGATGATCAGAGGAATGGAAAACCTGTCGTATGAAAAGAGACTAGAGGAGCTTGGGTTGTTTAGTCTGACAAAGCGAAGGCTGAGGGGGGATATGATTGCTATCTTTAACTATATTAGAGGGATTAATACGAGGGAGGGAGAAGAATTATTCCAGCTTAGTACTAATGTGGATACGAGAACGAATGGATATAAACTGGCCGTGGGGAGGTTCAGGCTTGAAATTAGACGCAGGTTTCTGACCGTCAGAGGGGTGAAATATTGGAACGGCCTTCCGAGGGAAACGGTGGGGGCGACGGACCTGTCTGGTTTTAAGATTAAGTTAGATAAATTTATGGAGGGAATGGTTTAATGGTAAAACATAGTAGTCAAGGAAAACCAAGAAATGGTAGGTAAATTGTATAATGGCTGACAGGGGTAAGGCTGGAGACTCTTGCCTATATGCTCGGGGTCTTACTGATCGCCATATTTGGGGTCGGGAAGGAATTTTCCTCCAGGGCAGATTGGCTGAGCCTCTGGAGGTTTTTCGCCTTCCTCCGCAGCATGGGGCAGGGATCTCTAGCAGGAGGGTTTCTGCCAATTGAAGTCACCTAAAACAGGATTGGGGACTTCAACATCAGAGTCCAGGGAAGGGGTAGGGACGGTTTTATGGCCTGCAACATGCAGGGGGTCAGACCAGATGATCATAATGGTCCCTTCTGACCTTAAAGTCTATGAGTCTATGAGTCTATGAGTCTATGTCGTCAGGCCCCTCCCCCCCCCGTCACAGCAACGGCAGACAATAAATTCGCGCCTTTTTACCTGGGTTACCTGTGCAGACAACATACCACAGCAAGCATGGAGCCCACTCAGCTCAGCTGAGCTCACCGTCACCATATGTCCTCTGGGTGCCGGCAGACGTGGGACTGCATTGCTACACAGCAGCAGCTGCTAACTGCCTTTTGGCGGTAGACGGTGTAGCATGACTAATAGCCGTGGGGCTGGCAGCCATAGGGCTACATTGCACCAGCCCCTTGCCCTTTGGTAGAAGATGGTATATTACGACTGGTATCCGTCGTCGTCATACTGCAGTGGCTGTCAATCATGGGCACCTGGGCAGACATGCTACTGTCTCGATGATGATGGCTATCAGTCGTAGTATACTATTTTCTGCCAATTGCCCGGTATTGTCTGCTAAGCACCCAGAGGAGGCCAAGGGCGATCTGGGTGCTGGCGGACGTGGGGCTGACAGACGTGGGGCTGCATTGCTACACAGCAGCAGCCCCTTGCCTTTTGGTAGAAGATGGTATATTACGATTGGTATCCGTCGTCATCGTACTGGAGAGGCTATCAGTCATGCTGCACCGTCGGCTGCCAGCTTAAGATGTAAAAAATAGATTTGTTCTGTATTCATTTGCTTCCCCTTCCTCCGTGAAATCAACGGCCTGCTAAGCCAAGGGTTTTCAGTTTAATCTTTGGGGGGACTATTCTGTGTGACAGTTGTTTGTGTTTCTCCCTGATGCACAGCCACCTTTCTTGATTTTAATTCCCTGTTCCTGTACCTGTACGCCATGTCGTCACTCGGCCCTCCCTCCCTCCCGGCCTCCCTCCTTCTCCTGGTCCATCAGATACTAGTTTCGCGCCTTTTTTCTGACCAGGCGCCATAGCTAGCACTGGGATCATGGAGCCCGCTCAGATCACCGCGGCAATTATGAGCACTATGAACACCACGCGCAATGTCTTGGAGTATATGCAGAGCCAGGACATGCCAAGGCGAAACCCGGACCAGCCGAGGAGGCGATTGCAGCGCGGCGAAGAGAAAGATGAGGAAATTGACATGGACATAGACCTCTCACAAGGCACAGGCCCCAGCAATGTGGAAATCATGGTGTCACTGGGGCAGGTTCATGCCGTGGAACGCCGACTCTGGGCCCGGGAAACAAGCACAGACTGGTGGGACCGCATCGTGCTGCAGGTGTGGGATGATTCCCAGTGGCTGCGAAACTTTCGCATGCGTAAGGACACTTTCATGGAACTTTGTGACTTGCTTTCCCCTGCCCTGAAACGCCAGGATACCAAGATGAGAGCAGCCCTCACAGTTGAGAAGCGAGTGGCGATAGCCCTGTGGAAGCTTGCAACGCCAGACAGCTACTGGTCAGTCGGGAATCAATTTGGAGTGGGCAAATCTACGGTGGGGGCTACTGTGATCCAATTTGCCAGGGAAATGAAAGACCTGGTATATCAAGGGTAGTGACTCTGGGCAACGTGCAGTCAATAGTGGATGGTTTTGCTGAAATGGGATTCCCAAACTGTGGCGGGGCGATAGACGGAACCCATATCCCTATCTTGTCACTGGAGCACCAAGCCACCGACTACGTAAACCGCAAGGGGTACTTTTCAATGCTGCTGCAAGCCCTAGTGGATCACAAGGAACGTTTCACCAACATCAACGTGGCATGGCCGGGAAAGGTACATGATGCTCGCATCTTCAGGAACTCTGGTCTGATTCGGAAGCTGGAGGAAGGGACTTTCTTCCCAGACCAGAAAGTAACCGTTGGGGATGTTGAAATGCCTATCGTGATCCTTGGGGACCCAGCCTACCCCTTAATGCCATGGCTCATGAAGCCGTACACAGGCAGCCTGGACAGGAGTCAGGACCTGTTCAACTACAGGCTGAGCAAGTGCCGAATGGTGGTGGAATGTGCATTTGGACGTTTAAAAGCGCGCTGGCGCAGCTTACTGACTCGCTCAGACCTCAGCGAAAAGAATATCCCCATTGTTATTGCTGCTTGCTGTGCGCTCCACAATATCTGTGAGAGTAAGGGGGAGACCTTTATGGCGGGGTGGGAGGTTGAGGCAACTCGCCTGGCTGCTGATTACGCGCAGCCAGACACCAGGGCGGTTAGAGGAGCACAGCTGGGCGCGGTGCGCATCAGAGAAGCTTTGAAAACGAGTTTTGTGACTGGCCAGGCTACTGTGTGAAACTTCTGTTTGTTTCTCCTTGATGAACCCTCCAAACCCCCTCCCCCCCGACCCGGTTCACTCTACTTCCCTGTAAACCAACCACCCCACTCTCCCCTCCCCAATTCGAGCCCCGCTTGCAGAGGCAATAAAGTCATTGTTTTTTCACATTCATGCATTCTTTATTAGTTCCTCACAGAAGTAGGGGGATAATTGCCAAGGTAGCCTGGGATGGGTGGGGGAGGAGGGATGGAAAAGGACACACTGCATTTTAAAACTTTAAGTCTTATTGAAGGCCAGCCTTCTGATGCTTGGGCGATCATCTGGGGTGGAGTGACTGGGTGGACGGAGGCCCCCCCACCGTGTTCTTGGGCGTCTGGGTGAGGAGGCTATGGAACTTGGGGATGAGGGCTGTTGGTTAAACAGGGGCTGTAGCGGCGGTCTCTTCTCCTGCTGCCTTTCCTGCAGCTCAACCATACGCTCGAGCATATCAATTTGATGTTCCAGCAGACGGAGCATTGATCTTTCCGTCTGTCTGCAAGCTGATGCCGCCTGTCGTCTTCAGCCCGCCACTTGCTCTTTTCATCCCGCCATTCAGCCCGCCACCTCTCCTCTCATTCATATTGTGCTTTTCTCATGTCCGACATTGACTGCCTCCACGCATTCTGCTGTGCTCTATCAGCGTGGGAGGACATCTGCAGCTCCGTGAACATATCGTCCCTCGTCCTACGTTTTCTCTTTCTAAAGTTCACTAGCCTCTGCGAAGGAGAAACATTTGCAGCTGGTGGAGGAGAAGGGAGAGGTGGTTAAAAAAGACACATTTTAGAGAACAATGGGTACACTCTTTCATTACAAGGTCGCATTTTTCCTCTGCCTGCCGGTTTTGTATGAGAGATCACTCACGCAGTGCCCCAAGCAACATATTTCGGCTTGCAGGCAGCCATGGTAGGCCACAGTGTTTTGGCTTTTTTAACCTTCTTAACATGCGGGAAAGGTTTCAAACAGCAGCGCATTTCCCATATCAAGGATGAATTGGGTTGTCCATTTAAAATGGGTTTTCAATGTAAAAGGAGGGGCTGCGGTTTCCCGGTTAACATGCGGCACAAACCCAAGTAAACCACCCCCCCCACACACACACACGATTCTCTGGGATGATCACTTCACCCCTCCCCCCACCGTGTGGTTAACAGCGGGGAACATTTCTGTTCAGAAGAGCAGGAACGGGCACCTCTGAATGTCCCCTTAATAAAATCACCCCATTTCAACCAGGTGACCGTGAATGATATCATTCTCCTGAGGATAACAAAGAGAGATAAGGAATGGATATTGTCTGCATGCCAGCAAACACCGGGACCATACGCTGCCATGATTTGTTATGCAATGATTCCAGACTACGTGCTACTGGCCTGGAGTACATGAAGGAGAGCTTTCTGGAGATGTCCCTGGAGGATTTCTGCTCCATCCCCATACACGTTAACAGACTTTTCCAGTAGATGTACTGGCCGTGATTGCCAGGGCAAATTAATCATTAAACACACTTGCTTTTAAACCATGTGTAATGTTTATAAATATTTACAAAGGTACACTCACCAGAGGTCTCCTGTGTGCCCTGAGGGTCTTGGGTGAGTTCGGGGGTTACTGGTTCCAGGTTCAGGGTCACAAACATATCCTGGCTGTTGGGGAAACCGGTTTCTCCGCTTCCTTGCTGCTGTGAGCTACCTACAGTACCTCCATCCTCATCTTCCTCGTTCCCCTAACCGTCTTCCCTGTGTGTTTCTCCATTGACGGAGTCATAGCACACGGTTGGGGTAGTGGTGGCTGCACCCCCTAGAATGACATGCAGCTCCGCGTAGAAGCGGCAAGTTTGCGGCTCTGCCCTGGACCTTCCGTTTGCTTCTCTGGCTTTGTGGTAAGCTTGCCCTAGCTCCTTAATTTTCACGCGGCACTGCTGTGTGTCCCTATTATGGCCTCGGTCCTTCATGGCTTTGGAGACCTTTTCTAATACTTTGCCATTTCTTTTACTGCTACGGAGTTCAGCTAGCACTGATTCATCTCCCCATATGGCGAGCAGATCCCGTACCTCCTGTTCGGTCCATGCTGAAGCTCTTTTGCGATCCTGGGACTCCATCATGGTTACTTGTGCTGATGAGCTCTGCGTGGTCACCTGTGCTCTCCACGCTGAGCAAACAGGAAATGAAATTCAAACGTTCGCGGGTCTTTTCCTGTCTACCTGGTCAGTGCATTTGAGTTGAGAGTGCTGTCCAGAGCGGTCACAATGAAGCACTGTGGGATAGCTCCCGGAGGCCAATAACGTCGAATTCCATCCACACTACCCCAATTCCGACCCGCATAGGCCGGTTTTATCGCTAATCCCCTCGTCGAAGGTGGTGTAAAGAAACCAGTTTAAAGGACCCTTTAAGTCGAAAGAAAGGGCTTCGTCGTGTGGACGTGTCCAGGCTTAATTCGATTTAACGCTGCTAAAGTCGACCTAAACCCGTAGTGTAGACCAGGCCTTAGATGGTGAGTTATTCTGGAATAGCTATTCCTGATTAACTCCCTGTATGGATGCTCTTATTCCAGAATAAGAGTGCTTTATCTGAATTAGCTTAATCCATTTAGGCTAGGTCTACACTACCCGCCTGAATCGGCGGGTAGAAATCGACGTCTCGGGGATCGATTTATCGCGTCCCATTGGGACGCGACAATCGATCCCCGAATCGACGTTCTTACTCCACCAGCAGAGGTGTGAGTAAGCGCCGTCGACAGAAAGCCGCAGAAATCGATTTTGCTGCCGTCCTCACAGCGGGGTAATTCGGCTGGGATAGGTCGAATTCAGCTATGCTATTCACGTAGCTGAATTTGCATATCTTAAATCGACTCCCCCCTGTAGTGTAGATGTACCCTTAGATCCAAAGTCTTCTGATTCCCACTGGAAGACACATGTGGTGCCTGAGACACTTAGGACTCTGAAACTCCCAGACAAACCTTCACCTTCCATCTTCTGCCTGACAAGTGCATCTAACTTCCCACAGATGTATCCTGTTACACTGACCTCTCAAGGAATTATAGGCCAGTGGCAAAAACAAAGTTACTTGTTATTTTAATGTGTCCATCGAGGACCATTATAATGGAAAAGCTGCTGGGAAATACCGGTCTCAGTGGCAGTCCCATCACAGCTGATTAGAAAAGAAAGTCAGAGGCATTGATTAAAGTTAGACAAAGGAAGGGGTGGGCCTGTTCCTATGTCAAGTAGTCCCCTGATGGTTAAAGTGAAAGGGGTAAAGCCATTCATTCCCAGCCCTTTTAATGGTGATTCCTTCCTTCGTGAATTCCATGAGACTCTCAGGTAGGCTATTACAGGCCAGCTGAGGTTCTGGTACTACTGGGCTCTTAGCTATTGTAGGTCATATGTCTGTGCTACAAATACATATTTATTTCTGCAAACCCCTGGGGATGCCCTTTGGGCCTCAGCCCTGCCCTGTTTTTAGCCAAACTCCTTCGACTCCTTTGAAAATCGCCAGCCTTAGTGGCTGAATGAATTTATAAACCAACAATGGACAAGTGTGTTTAATAGAGCTGTTAAAATGTTTTGTGTCCCAAATTTTGCCATTGAAAAATATGATTTCATTAAAATTATCCATGGTAAAATGTCAGTTGTGGATATTTTTGTTTTAATTCTTGTCAGGGAATCAAAACAAAAAATAAAGTTTGATTCATCATGTGACATTGCACTCTATATGATTTTATGAAAATATGCTAATGAGTGTAAATATAATGTTACTGGGATATACTTCATGCAAATGGTCTCTTGTAAGGTATCATTACAAAGATACATTGCTACTTTGAAACCAAACATTACAAAGATTATAATCTACTGAGTGTGGTGATCCTATTTGTATAAATGTATCACTCTTGTTCTTGAAACAAGAAATATAAAATATAACTCTGAGGTCCTATCATAGTTATGCAAAGTGTGGGCCATTAATCGTGATTTGGAATCTTGATGGCTCCTATCAACCAGGGCAATTGACTGTGGATGACTCTGTCTGCTTGCAGACCTTCCTCAGAGTCAGGCTGGGAAGAATGAGGGCTTGGAGTCTCACCTGAACTGGAATGCATCTTTAACCCTGTGCTTTCCCATTTAGAAGGAGGGATGTGAACTCAGAGAGACAAAAGATTCCCACCTTGTGCCAAAGCTATATAATGGGGTGGAACAGAACAAAGAGGTCTGCAATCATGAGAAATCCCCTAGCTACCACCTGAGCTGGAACAAGGGCTATACCAGGGGAAAGGATTGTACCTAGATTAGGAAGGCATCCAGTCCGTGATAGAAGCTTATTGAAACATCTCTGAAGGTGAGATTTTGTCTGTATTCAGTTTTCTTACTGTATTAGGCATAGACTTGCATGTTTTATTTTATTTTGCTTCGTAGTTCACTTTGTTCTCTCTTTTATTACTTGGAACCACTTAAATCCTACTTTTTGTATTTAATAAAATCACTTTTTACTTATTAATTAACCAAGAGTATGTATTAATACCTGGGAGGGGGCAAACAGCTGTGCATATCTCTCTATCAGTGTTATAGAGGGTGAACAATTTATGGGTTTATCCTGTATAAGCTTTATACAGGGTAAAACAGATTTATTTGGGGTTTGGACTCCATTGGGAGCTGGGCATCTGAGTGTTGGAGACAGGAACACTTCTTAAGCTGTTTTCAGCTTTTAGGTGGCGTGGTTCAGACCTGGGTGTGTTTTCAGCAGGCAAGCATGTCTGGCTGAAACAAGGCAAGGTTCTGGAGTCCCAAGCTGGAAGGGAAAACAGGCTCAAAGGTAGTCTCAACACATCAGATGGCAGTCCCAAGGGGGTTTCTGTGATCCAACCCGTCACACATCATTTCAAGAAAAAAACAGTCTTTCACTTTTGGTCAACTTTTTGAACTGAAAATTTTTGTTTCAAAACAATATTTATAAATGAAAAAAATCTTTTTGTAATGTCAAAACATTTTGTTTTGACTCAATACATTGACATTTTTCTTTTTGACAGTTTCATATCACATTTTTCAGAACTTTTTATTGCATCAACATATTTGTTACTTTGTTTTTTTGTCTTAATTCATTATGAAAAAAAATGTTGAAATACCAGAATTTCCCACAGGCTGGAAATTCCATTTTCTAACCAATGCTAGGTACTAACTTTCACCGGGGTAAAATAAAAATGTTTATTGTGTCTGTGATCATTTTTCTCTTCACTCTTCACTCACTTCAAACACTCAGAGCTTGTTCTATTTTAACTGCTTCTGCTAAACACAGGGCAAATTCTACTTGGTGAAATAACACCTCTTGAACAAACATTCTGAAGTTGTAAAAACACCGAGCAAAGCTGAGATGTTTGCGGATATGGACACCCAATACGAAGTAATTGTAATGGAAAGCAGGTAGACAAATCATTTATGGAGTTTTGAAAACCTTAAGCCAAATGAGTTGATGGATGAAATGAAAAATCAGCATGTTTCTGCTGTCCTTAAAAAAATAATAATAATCAGGGCCAGCTCCAGGATTTTTGCCGCCCCAAGCAGCAAAAAGAAAAAAAGTGAAAAAAAAAAAGCCGCGATCGCGATCTGCTCTACCGCCATCGCTTCAGTCTTTGGCGGCAATTCGGCGGCGGGTCCTTCGCTCCCACAGGGAGTGGGGGACCCGACGCCGAATTGCCGCAGAAGAGCCGGATATGCCGCCCCTCTCCGTTGGCCGCCCCAAGCAACTGCTTGCTGGCCTGGTGCCTGGAGCCGGCCCTGATAATAATAATAATAAAAAAGACATTGGGACATCAGAAGACAAACTGGGATGATACTGGGACAATATATGAGAAACTGGGACTATCCAGCTAAAATCAGGACATATTTTAACTTTGGGTGGGCTGTTTTTCAAGCCACCTATTGGATTGGATTACTCAAGCCCCTTTAAAATTCATGGGAACTGTGGACTGGAATCCCTAGGGCAATAGGGAAAGTCTCAGCCAAGGAGTCTAGTCACTGTTGTGGGGCCACAGATGCAGTCAATAAATCTCAGTATTTATATACCTCGCTCCTGAGTCTTGGTGTCTGTATATAAGGGTCTTCCCAGGAATTTGAGCATGACGTTCCCAAAGACATTGTTAGTTTTGGGTGCTCAACTTGAGGCAGCCTGAATCTATTCATGGATGCGCTTTCAGCAAAGCTCCTGAGTTCAGAGGCCAAACCCCCTATCCTCCCATGGGGACAGGGATGGAGATTGGGGCAGCCTGTCTTCCTGGCAAAAAGCGCTGGAGAAAACTCTTGTGCCTGTGTCATTTCCCAAGGTTTTTTTTACCATAAGAGAGGAAGGGATCTGAGCCCACATTATGAATTGCTAACACTAAGCTTGTCTCAAGTTGGGTGCCGAAAAATGGAGATACTCCAAATCTCTGATCACTTCTGGAAATGTTGGCGTAGTGACGCCAGACCCCCGGACCCGTTCCCCTAGCCGTAGCCCCGGGCTGAGCGCAGCGAAACCCCCGGAACCGCCCTCCTGGCCGGAGCTCCGGACCCTGCTCCCTGACCCCACCCCTCAGTGCCCCGTTGCAGCGCCGGACGGAACACCGAGAGACCCCCGGACCCGCTCCCCCAGCCGGAGCCCAGGTGGAGCGCAGCGAAACCCCCGGACCCCGCTCCCCCTTTCCAGCGCCCGCCGGAGCGCAGCCAGACCCCCGACCCCGCTCTCCCAGCCGGAAAGCCAGGCGGAGAGTGGCCAGCCCCCTGTCCCCGCTCTCCGGGCCGGAGCGCCGGACCCCGCTCCACCGGTTGCAGCGCCGGCCGGAGCGCGACCAGACCCCCGGACCCGCTCTCCCGGCCGCAGTCCCGGGAGCAGCGTGGCCAAAACCCCAGCCCCACTTCCCCGGCCGAAGCGCCTGGCGGAGCGCGGCCAGACCCCCGGCACACCTTCCACGGCGGAGTGAGGCCAGACCCCCGTCCCTCTTCGCCGACCGGATAAAAACGGGGGGGGGGGTCCTAGTTTGCCCACCCCCGATCAAGATAGTTGCTGCTTTGGAGACTTGGGGATTCTTTCACAAGAGGAGTCATTAAAAACTTCATAGAGTATTTCAGTCTCTTTATGTGTTTATTCTAGCCATGCAAACATTAGAGCCTTTGAAAATTCCTTCCTGTGCTGAGATGGCGCAAGGAGGCTATTTGGGAAAGAGAGGAAGAACTTGATATTTGACTCGTCTCCAAAGCAGATGAAATCTCATGACTGCTGGATTTTGGTTCTGGCACTGAGATGGAAGAGCTAAGCCAGGAGTTAGAGCAGGAGAGAAATATTCAGGGCTTCTTGGTTCCATGTCAATTCTAGGTGGGGAGAAAACACAATGATTAAAAAAGGGGATAATTGTATTTTTGGATCCCTCATGCGCACCTTTGACATATATTGTCCAAGAACTCTACTGAAAGACTTCAACTTTTTGGCGAGATATGATTAAAAGATCAAAGTTGGTTTGCTTTAGGAGTCAGCAGCCAATATACAATCAGAGACCTGAAACGTCAACACTGACACTCAGCAGGTACCTGGGGATTTAATGTATCAACGATGTATAACATCTCATTTAGAACATCCTTCTTCCTCATTTTATCAGTCACTTCAGCAACAACAGGCAGGGCCGGCTCCAGGCACCAGCCCAGCAAGCAGTTGCTTGGGGCGGCCAACGGAGAGGGGCGGCATGTCCGGCTCTTCTGCAGCAATTCGGTGTCGGGTCCCCCACTCCCTGTGGGAGCGAAGGACCCGCCGCCGAATTGCCGCCGAAGACTGAAGCTATGGCGGTAGAGCAGATCGCGATCGCGGTTTTTTTTTTTTTTTTCACTTTTTTTCTTTTTGCTGCTTGGGGCGGCAAAAATCCTGGAGCCGGCCCTGACAACAGGGATGAGATCTTTTTTAGTGCTTAGAATAGAATAGAATAGAATAGAATAGAGATCTAATCTGTTAGGTTCTGACTGGCCAAGTCATTATGGGTAGAGTTGGCTGAATAATGGACTTTTTTTGGTTCACTGGCTATTTAAAAATAATTTAAACTAATGTTTAATTTCAGGTCAAATTGAAAATAACATTTTTAGTACAATTTTTAGTGATTAAAAAGTCAAAGAAATTTTGATGTTGAAATGAGCCAATGCATTGGTAATGTCAAGGCGAAGTGTTTCATTCTGTATCATCTTGAAAAAAAATTGTTTAGACTTTCAGACAGTTTTCAAAAAGCCAAGTAAAGATTCCCAAAGCCACAGAAGGCGAACACCATGATGGTAGTGGTAATGTGCTCCCTCATGAGCCTTACCCAGTGGTCAGGGCATTCACCAAAGATGTAAGAAACCTGGATTCATTCACCGCAGCTGCCATCTGATGAGGATAAAGAAATTTAATATTGGTCTCCCCAATTACAGGAAAACATCCCTGACATTGGACTGTGGGATACTCTGGGTTGAGTTCTTCTCAGTCTCTCCTGTTGAAGATGTTCAACTTTTAAATAAATAATTAAACAGTGAATAGAGAAGGAACTTGAGCTTGGGTCTCCGACATCTCAGGTGACCCCCTGGCCGACAAGCAGTAGAGCAATACCTCACTATCACCCAGGCCAAAGACTATATTTTGCAATTCATAGTGGCAATTCAGTCTTTCATGATGGCACTGGATAGTCATCGGGCAAGGGAAAGAGAGTGAGGCGTCCTTATAGCTCTCTGCCCATCTTAAACCCTGGGCATCCTCTTACCTTTCAACCTCTGCCCTCGGTGACCCCCTACAACCACGTGGCTTTTAGACTCTACCTTCAGTGACCACTGTGCAGTCATGTACCCTTCATATCCTGCCCTCGCTGACCCCAGTGCAGCCCCTCCCCTTCACTCTCTGTCCCCACTCACCTCTGTTGAATACCATTTCTTTTATTTTTTATATTCCTGTTAACTTCATTCATTATATATAGGTGTAACTGATCTGAAATTCATTGAGAATATTATTAAAAAAAATACTGTCAGAATTAGCTTTTCACTCTTCTGTCAAACTACTGTTGGTTCAGGAGATCTTACAGGACTATAGAGAGTTGTAGTTTATTTCTGGATCTGAAAATCCAATTCTGATACACAGGGAGTATAGATCTGTTCAGGAAGAAGTACCCATTTTTATTGAAATATTTTTCAGTGTAGAAGAGCCTCATTAGTACTTAAACTTTGGAAATATAGCACTCGTTGGGAAAGAAAAAAGAATCACAATATTTTTGAATATTTACAAAAATATTTCTATTTTCAAGGGAACTGGCCCATTTACCCTCAGGGACACAGTCTGATTTACACTGATTGAGTTTTTTTCACTTATATGGAGGTGTCACCCTGGCTCACAACCATAAGTGCCTGCCTCAGGGCAGGCTGTCAAAAACAGAGTGGACACCCCACACTGGTGGTATGCTCTATTATTAGATTTCACCAAGCCAGTAACAAATGTGAACTCCTGGCTATGAAATTTAAGACACAAATCCAAATGAAATGAGCCAGACAAGGTAGGTGAGCTAATATCTGTTATTGGACGACTTTCTGTTGGTAAAAGAGACAAGCTTTTGAGCCCCATAGAGTTTCTTTCCTTCACCAACAGAAGTTGGTCCAATAAAAGATATAACCTCACCCACCTTGTCTCTCTCATATCCTGGGACCAACATAGCTACAACACTGCAAACACCCAAAAGAAAGCAAAAGTTTCATTTTAGTTTCAAATTTTCTGATGCAACATCACAAATTTTCAACAATAAAGCCATTTTCCCATCAAATGTTTTGATTCCATCAAAACCTCTTTTTTGACAGTGAGCAGGGCAGAAATGAAATCCATGTCCCTGCAGACTCAACTTTTTCTTCTGTGAAAACTTTTGACAGAAGAAAAAGTTGATGCTGTGGGGAGATGGATTTCATTTCTGCCCTGCTGTGGACGTCCTCTGTGACCATGGGTAACTCACCCCCCACACCCCGCATTTTGGGATATTCAAGAGAGAGGAAAATAGGTGCCCAATTCCCATAGAACTTCACTGGGAGTTTGATGACTGAGCCCCCCTGGATCCTTTGAATATCCCAGCCTCCCTGCTTCGGTTCCCCATTTCTGAAATAGGGTAACATAATTTCCCTACTTTGCAGGAGTGTGGTGAGGTTAAATGCTTTAAGGATTGTGAGGTGCTCAAGTACAATCATGACAGGTGTGGTATCAGTATTTATGCAGAGAGCTTGGAGGAAAGGCAATGCAGATGGCCCCCCATGACACATTAGGTTTTGCTACACCTCGATCTGTGTGACGGAAGCTGATTTTAAAGAGTTACGGATCTTAGGGCTAGATTCACAATGGACTTTGGCTTTTAGACACTTAAAAATCACTCAGCATAGATGAAGATGCTCGGTATGAAGTGTAAACATACCATGGAAATCTGGGCTCCTCATTTGGACAGAGCCTTGCATTTCCCTTCTGTGATGTGTGTCCTGAGCTTCACTAAGATGATGGTGTAGGAAATAAGCAGAACAATTAATACTATTATGAGCAGCACTCCACCACTGAAGACCATCTGAAGTTCTATCATGTGGGTGTCACTGCAGGCCAGTTTGATGACATGTGGGACATCACAGTAGAAATTATCCACGACATTTGGACCACAGAACGGTAGCTGGAGGAGCAGTCCAAGCTGAACAGCAGAGTGAGCCAATCCAACCAGCCATGCCAGCGCCACTAGCCCCATTCACACATCCTGGTTCATGATACTCAAGTACCATGGTTTATAGATGGCCACATACCGAGCGATCGCCATTCCCACAAAACAAATTAAGTGGTAGAAGGACATCTGGACGATGCACTCACTGAACAAAATGGTTTTACACTGGGAAAGGAGACCTGCATATTTGGAGCATTTACTGATAATTCACTGAAATCCAGGAAAGCCAAGTTCAGGAAGTACATAGGGGTGTGGAGTCGGTGGTTGGTGATCACGGTGATGATGATGATTCGCAGCCACGTGTTCACATAAACTATGAGGAAAACCACAAAGAGGAAGCGCTGCAACTCGGGATTCTGGGTGAGGCCCAAGAGGACAAATTCTGTCACTGGGATGGTTAGGTTCTGCTCTTCCATTTTGTGTTCTTAAAATCTACCAGGAAAAAAAACAGAAATTTACTGATATTAAATCAATGTTAACTCCACCTTCACAAAGACATTGGATTTGGAAATTTCTTTAGTTTTCTAAATTCAACATTGTGTTCTCAATTCTGCTGCAGGGAAACCCTGCTTCAGCTGACCCTAGGAACTCCACCAGTGGGGAGCTGCAACCATGGGATGCTTGTTAGAGAAGAGGAGTGGTCTGCTCACCAAAAGAAGCCCTTGCTAGTCACAGTCTGCATTCATCTACATGCAGCCCGGATGGTGCAGTCTTCCAAAGGTCCATAGAGTCCTCTTGGGGCCTAGAGATTCTGGGATGGGAAGGATGTGGGTTGCAGGGGTACGTATAGCCAGAGATTCTCAGAATCCAGGAGTTGTCAACAAGGGGCTGCTAGGAGGTCACGATGACTAAACCTACCTACCGACATTGCTGAATGGGAGGGAGGTCCCAGATAGATCCTTGCTATTAGGGAGGGGAATTGGAATGGAAAAGCTTGAGAACCACAGATTTCATGGATTTGGATTCTTGGACTGGTTACCAGAGATGTGTAGCACCTGTAACCCCCATGAACACAGTGAGGAACATTGTCCCTCTGTAGTGGCTCATCCACTGTAGAGGGTGACTCTGACTGACTGATTAGGGAGGAGTCAGTGCTCAGCACCTCTGGAACCAATGTGCTGTAGTTTGGTGCCTACAAATTCTGGTACTTACATTTAAGCACCAGCACTGGAAAACTGACCACATAAAGATTTCCATCCATGCATTCAAGCTGAGATGTTCACTGCCACTGAGTGATTATCAGTGGTTCACAGTCATGCTGGAAGGGCATAACGAGAGGGGTACCACAGGGATCATTTCTGTGTCCGGTTCTTTTCAATATCTTCATCAATAATTTAGATAATGGCATAGAGAGTACATTTATAAACTTTGCAGATGATACCAAACTGGGAGGGGTTGCAAGTGCTTTGGAGGATAGGATTATAATTCAAAATGATCTGGACAAACTGGAGAAATGGTCTGAAGTAAATAGTATAAAATTCAATAAGGACAAATGCAAAGTACTCCATGTAGGAAGGAACAATCAGCTGCACACATACAAAATGGGAAAAGACTGCCTAGGAAGGAGTACTTCGGAAAGGGATCTGGGGGTCATAGTGGATCACAAGCTAAATATGAGTCAACAGAGTAACGCTGTTTCAAAAAAAGCAAAAATAAATCTGGGATATATTAGCAGGAGTGTAGTAAGCAAGACACTAGAAGTAATTCTTCCACTCTACTCCACATTGATTAGGCCTCAACTGGAGTACCATGTCCAATTCTGGGTGCCACATTTCAGGAAAGATGTGGACAAATTGTAGAAAGTCCAGAGAAGAGCAACAAAAATGATGAAAGGTCTAGAAAACATGACCGATGAGGGAAGATTGAAAAAAAAATGGATTTGTTTAGTCTGGAGAAGAGAAGACTGAGAGGGGAATGACAACAGTGTTCAAGTACATAAAAGGTTGTTACAAGAAGGAGGGAGAAGAATTGTTCTTCTTAACCTATGATGATAGGAAAAGAAGCAATGGGCTTAAACTGCAACAAGGGCGGTTTTCCTTGGACATTATGAAAAACGTACTGTCAGCATGGTTAAGCACTGGAATAAATTACCTAGGGAAGTTGTGGAATCTTCATCATTGGAGACTTTTAAGAGCAGGTTAGACAAACACCTGTCAGGGATATTCTAGATAATACTTAGTCCTGCCATGAGTGCAGAGGACTGGACTAAATGACCTCTCAAGGTCCCTTTCAGTTCTACAATTCTATGATTAGAGTTTTGACAGTTGTTGTCATAGATGCTGCTGTTGAAGTTCGATCCCATTTCATCTCGGGTTGGGTTTGGGATTCAGTTGGAGTAGGTGTTATTCTTATTGTAGGTTGTTGTGACAGCTTAAGAACTTTCATATGCTTTTTACAGTTGAGCTCACAAAGAGGGTGAATTTGTTGACCCACTTATTACACCACTTCCCTTCCTCTGCTTGTAGGAGATGGACCTCCTGGAGCCGATGAGGGGGAGAACAGCACCTCGGTGACCAAATTCATCCTCCTAGGTCTCTCCAGCAACCTGCAGGTGCAGCTCACCCTCTTTGGGGTCTTCACAGCCATCTACCTGGTGGCCCTGATGGGCAACATGCTCATCTTACCGCTGATCAGCCTGGACTCCAAGCTCCACACACTCATGTACTTCCTCCTGGGCAACTTCTCAGTGGTGGACATTGGATCTACCAGCTCCACCATGCCCAAGATGTTGGCCAATTACCTGCCACAGGACAAGTACATCTCATGGGCTTTCTGCCTCTCTCAGATGTTCTTCTTCATCTCCTTCGGGGGGATCGAGTGCCTGCTGCTGGGGGTCATGGTCTATGACCGCTACATTGCCATCTGTCACCCTCTGCACTATGGCATGTTCATGAGCCGGCGGGCATGCACCCTGCTGGCTGCAGCAGTCTGGGTCATGGGCTTGACCAACTCGGCTGTGCACTCATCCCTGATGTCCATCCTGTCCTTCTGCCAGGGCAACGTCCTCCACCACTTCTTCTGTGAGATCCTCCCACTCTTTCAGCTCTCCTGCTCCAACACCTGGGCCAACCAGGCTATCAATTTCACCTTGAGTGGTGCCGTGATCCTGGGCTCCTTGCTGGGGACCCTGGAGTCCTATGTGTACATTGTGCTGGCCGTCCTCAGAATCCGCACAAGGGAAGGGCACCTCAAGGCCTTCTCCACCTGCACCTCCCACCTGGTCATGGTCAGCCTCTACTTTGGCACCGCTATCTTCACCTACATTCACCTCAACTCCACCTACCCACAGCATCAGGACCGGGCACAAACCGTGCTCTATGGCATCGTCACCCCCATGCTCAACCCCATTATCTACACTGAAGAAGAAGGAGGTGAAAGGGGCACTCCGAAAAGCCCTGGCTAGGAGCTAGGCAGGTGAAGGGAAGTTGCAGTTGCTTGGGAGCCAGGGCTCCTGGGTTCTATGTCTGGCTCTGGGAGCGGAGCGGGGCCTAGTAGGTTAGTTTGGGGGGCTGAAAGTCAGGACTTCTGGGTACTATTCCAGCTCTGGGAGGGGTGTGGAATCTAATGGGTAAAGCATGGGGATGTGAGAGTAAGGATTCCTTAGTTCCACACCTAGTTGAGGGAAAAACTCGGTGTGTGTGTTTGTGTGTGTATATACAAGGGATTGTTATTCCAGTTGCCAAAGGTGAAAGGTTTTTTTCTGTTTTTGTCTGACTATTTTCCAGTTTTCAGCAGGATTGGGTGTAACATTTTGTGGTTTGGGGCAAAATAGTTTGTTTTTTCTTTGCTGAAACCCTTTTAAAAAATCTAAAAAAGTCCATTTTCAGTTTTTAGACCATAAGTCAACAATTTCTGAGGAGTCATTTTCCCATTGAGAGGAAGAATGAGTAACGCAGCCTCATGACATGTGTTTGGCCTTGGGTGCCGAGGGGAAAAGAAGCAGCTGAAGTGCTGTGAAGGGTGGATTACCCACCCCTCTTCAGTGTGATTTATTGTTTGGGCCCATTGTGGAAAGACAGCCTGAGCGCTGTGGTGGTATTGCTTGCAGTATCCCTAACCAAGAGTGTCAGTGGGCAGCCGGCAGACTGCGGTGAAAGCCCAGCTCTGGTGGAAGGAAGCAGCATTGTAGTTTCGAGCAGGTTGATGCCTGGCTCATTGCGGGACCTAACCCAGCTGAACTGCTGCCAGGAGGGGGAGCCAATTGCTTCCGACACATATCAGACAGGGCCGAATGTGTCAGTACTGTAGCCTGATACAAAGGCTTCAGCAGAGGGCTTAAATGCCCAGGGTCCCATTTGGTTGTACTACATGGCCAAGCTATGCGCTTGGACCTATGGAGAATCCGGATGGCTGCCAGTGTTGAATAAAGTATCCCTGGAGTCAAGCTTGAATTACTTTGGCAAGGGGTAAAATCCATAGGCAGAGGGGCTGTTCTGCGGTGGGAATTCTTACACCACCTTGTTGGGCAAGTGGGAAAGCTTTGTCTAGGATGAACCAAAACCTAACAAGAAGCAAAAGAAGAGGGCCTTAATTTATGGGCTACATATGGTTTGCAGGTAGTTACAAGCATATAGTATTATGCAAGGGTTAACCATATCCCAACTAGAGGGCCAGGTAAAAGCTAAAAACACCAAGTTAGACAAGTTAGGTGGTAGGGTGGAAAGGTTAGAATCCCAGAATGGAAGCTATCCAGCACTGATAGGCAGGTTGGATCTGCAGGTGAGGGACTTCAGTGATCTCCTCGCCAAGAAGGAGAAGGAGATCCAGTCACTAACAACTAAACAAGAGGAATCCCAAGCTGCCATTGGGGAGCTAATGAAGGAGGTCTGCTCCAGCCAGAGCCAGCAATCTGAGCATTCCAACAGCCAGAAAAGAGTGGAGAAGCTTCAGCAGAAGCTGCTGCACACGAGGGGGCTCCTAAGAGCCATCAGCCGAGACCCTCTGAGAAAAATTTCAAGAGAATCAAGTAGTGGTACCAGCAGCTTGAGTGATACCGAGCAAAAGATTCTTCGAAAAACAAGGTGGCTGCAACCGAAAAGAGTGAAAGGACTACAGCCTTTGGCTCCCATAGAAGAAGATCTCCCAGCAGCAACAGAAACAAAGGTTCAGGAGGGGAGAATCTTGCCCATGGCACCACTAACAATGACGATAATCAGCTACGGGCCAGATTCAACACACCCATTGGAGACCCGGCATGAGATCAAGCCATATGCTCCTGAGCAGGCCTGAGCAGTAGGAAAGACCTTGGGCCCCCTGAACAGGGAGACGGCCTTAGACTGGCTGGCCAAAATAAGCTCCCTCCCAGAACTCAATAAGGAGGATGCTATTGCCTTAATATGGGAGTCTGTGCCAGGAGAGGACTTCAGAGCTCTCCCCATCCATCTGCACGTGGCTGACACCGATACCACCATGCAGCTGTATCAGGGTGTAAAGAAGTTATATTTTCCTCACGAGAACTTCATTGGCAAGTATTACTCAGAGAGACAGGGGGCCCAAGAACGCCCCGAGAGATATCTTAGTAGGAAGAAGCTGCTGTTCCAGCTTGCAGATGGCCACTCTTGTGGCACCCCGGAATTTCAGGAAGCAGTTCCCACTAGTTAACTCCCACTTTAAAGGTGGCAATGGGACCAGTGGATCACCAGACCACACTCCTGAGAGATATGGAGGATAGGATGTGGGAAGCCTTTGAAGTCCAAAGGGAAGCATTCCTGGCATTCAAAAAGAAGGTCTCCACAGTCACAGACAAGTACAGTAAGGAAAAGGAGCTCAATGTGAAAGACTCTGATCACCTGAAGAAGACCAGAAAGCATGTTACATTCCAGCAAGATAAATACCAGAGTAGTTCCAACAGCAAGGAACAAAGAACATTCCACAACATTTTGTGGAAAAAGCTGCTTCACTTTGAAAACAAAGAAGCTATCAACGGTCTGCCGACTGAGGAGCTACTGCAAAAGCTAGAACAGCATAGAAGAAAACATGAAGATGCAACCGCGTATGAGTCTCCAAAAGGTATCACAAATGAGGTTGAACCAACCTTTGTAACCTGAGCAGATTTACCAAACACTTTAGACAAACTCACTGGTAAGAATAAACATAAAAATAAGTTTGACTACAGAAGATACATTTTACGTGATTATAAGTGATAGGCAAAAAGTCAGATAAGTTAGAAAAAGAAAATAAAAGCTAAGCATCAATCTAAACTCTCAACCTTATCTAGATTAAGCATTTTTTCTCACCCCACTGGATATTGCAGGTTGCTTATTGTCTTGGATACACAGGCCTTTCCCTGTCAGGCCTAGGGACCAGTCTCCTCAGCTTCAGCATTCCTATTGCCCTGCATATCACAGTCCCTAGGATCTCCACCAGGGTTTTCTGATTCCAGCCCAGCTTCTGTGTAATATGTGGATGAGGATTACAAAGAGATTTAGGCACCTAAAGATGGAGACAGGCACCTAGTGAGATTAATCAAAGCTCCTAAGTAAGCCAGGTGGATAAATCCCATGGACATTCAATGGGAGTTAGGCACCTAATCTGCTATTGTAATAGAATAGGTAGGTGCCTAAATCCCTTTATAATCCTGGCCCCGTGTCTATCTTCTCAAGTTCTAAGGCCTGGGCTTCACTTGAAATCCAGAAACATTAAACCTATCATTTGCAAAAGAGCCTACTGGAGCACACCTTGGGTTTATACAACTGATACACTACCATCTGCAAACCTCTGCAAGAGCAGACCATAATGGACTTTATCCAGGGAAATATAGGTGCTTACAGGGTTAGGCAGCAGCTGAGCAGAGGTTTTGAGGATGTAAATTTTGTACTTAGGCACCTAAATGCTTTTGCGGATCTAACTCTCGGCTACTGCTCAGTGGGGCTGAGTTTGGACAGGTAACTTAGAGGTGAAAGCAGCAACTTCATCTCTTATCTCCCGAGCCAGCCTGTCCCATCCTGCTCTACATTGTTTGTAGTATCCACGTGGAAATGGGGTGTGAACTGAGACCTCATCTCCTTTCAAATGTTCAGGGGTCTAAGGCCAGGGACGATCCTGCTCTCTAAAGATGCCTGATTGGGGCACAATCTATTCCCAGGCCCTGCCACAGTGTGGTGCACACAGCATGGTGTGCAAGGGACATAACATCAACCCAGGGATTCAGTTACTGATAGCAAACAAAGCAATCAGACCATCAGACCAAGCAGGGAATCCCCTAGGAAACTCCCATGAGGAGCACAGAGCTTTGATTATCCCTAGTGGACATTAGCTGGGGAGAGAGTAGAAAACAGCTCAGCAGAAGGGACCCAATGTATTCTCGGTGAAAAATCACTGATTTCTCTGGAGAGGCCCCAGGAATGGGCTTGGCCCTCTGGAGGAACCAGTGACTGACTCTGCAGCATCCTGTGCAATTAGAGCAGACACAAGGGGCTGTGGGTGCTGCAGAATCTGTAACCATACAATGAACTTTTACTACAGGCCATGAGCTGTGACAGTGATTTTCAGACTGACTTCAGGGAATTACGTGCCCAACTCCCATTGACTGCACAATGGGAGTTAGGCAACTAACATCCTTAGACCCCTTTGAATATCCCAGACTTAATATACAGAGATTTCTGTTTTGTCCCCTTGTATCCTCATTTTCTTTGCACAACCCTAACCCTAAGCGGCCAGATGATTAGCCCAAGGTTCTGAAGTCTGACATTTTTCAGTAGTACATATAGAAGCCCAGGTGGCAGCTGTGCGATCTTCCCTCACTCACCACTTCCTGGACGTGTGCTTCTAACCTGTCCTGGAGGGACCCTTGCTATATATGGCAGAGGATTCCTTTCTGCATACTTCTGGACCTCTCTCTAGTAATGGAGAACAAGGGTGCAAATTTGTTTTCAGTGATGTTGACATTTGTGTGGTGGGGACACGTCTTCTAGGAACCGCACAAAGATCCCCAATCCATTTCTTAAGGTCACCATGAAGCCATCACAAGGCACAAACTTTGATGCTTATGCCAACATAGTCAGCAGTGTGCCCTTGTTGCCAAGAAGGCCAACAGCATATTGGGCTGTATTAGTAGGAGCATTGCCAGCAGATCGAGGGAAGTGATTATTCCCCTCTATTCGACACTGGTGAGGCCACACCTGGAGTATTGTGTCCAGTTTTGGTCCCCCCACTATAGAAGGGATGTGGACAAATTGGAGAGAGTCCAGAGGATGGCAACGAAAATAATTAGGGGTCTGGGGAACATGACTTACGAGGAGAGGCTGAGGGAACTGGAGTTATTTAGTCTGCAGAAGAGAACAATGAGGGGTGATTTGATAGCAGCCTGATCCTGAGGTCTCTTCTAACCCTAATATTCTATGATTCTATGATTGTAGAGAAAGGGGGAAGGACTAGGAGGTGAGATGGCACAAAATCCATCTAGCTCTTGAGGGATAAAGACAAAATTCGCTACAAAATATTTTGACTATAGGCTGGTATCCCAAAATGCGCCAAAAATTGCAGATCAGGTCTAAATAAATGTCTCCATGTGAATTACCTATCCATTCTCTGTAAGTAACCCACGTGTTACAGTTGGAGAAACCAAGGAACAGGGATTTGAGGGAATTTATTCACATATCTGGGCTTAGATCACAGGAGCTCTAGTGTCTTGATCACCTCTCTAGCCCCTGCTGCCTAGCTGTACTTGTTACTATTTTACACTGGTATTCTCAAGGGAGTGTAAGGGAGTTAGGCAAACAAGATGTACATGCCTTACTTCCTTAGGTTCCTTTGGGAATCCCACCCTTCATTTTCCGAGATTCAAGAAAAGCCCAGCCCTTGGAATTAACAAGATAGACACAGGGCCAGATTAAAAATGGGTTTAGGCACCTATATATGGAGATAGATACCTATTGGGATTTTCAGTACCATCTAAGCAGGTTAGGCGCCCAACTCTCATTGAATGTTCATGGGATTTAGCCAACTAGCTCACTTAGGAGCTTTGATAAATCCTACTGGGTGCTTGTCTCCATCTTTAGGTGCCCATATCTCTCTGTAATACTGGCCTACCGGTAACACAGAAGCTAGGGTGGAGTCAGGGTACCCGGCGGGAGATCCTAGGGCCTGTGCCATGCAGGGGTCAGACTAGGGGATCATAATGGCACCTTTTGGCTTGAAATCCATTAATTTATGAACTTTTGCCTCTGGACCTCAGCTTCTGAGCTCTGCAGGGCTTCAGGGAGTGAGTCCTGCAAGCCCTTAGGAAACAGACGTGAATAGACAGCCTTCTACAGCATCAGTCCTCTAGTGTCTGTGAAGCTCAAAGTGAGCTACACACAGCTCATCTACAGAGAGCAAAAGATCTGAATCTAATTCAGTCACTTCATTTTCAGAGGGAGGGGCGAACGGGCTCTTACACATCTGTGTCTTTGGCTTCTAGATACTACAGCAGTAGGAACAATGGAGATAGAGAATTAATGACCAAAAAATCCTGATACTGGAGGATCGAATGCATCATAAGTTAGGGAAAAATCCACAGTGACCAGCACAGTAAGTTCACTATTTCTATAAAATATTGTTGTGGATTAATATACAGAGAAAGGTAAGACTCTAAACATAAATTACAATTTGAACCCTTTAAGGCTTTAGCTGTCAATTAAGTCAGACATCTAGACCCAGTCAGAAAAAAATCAGTGCAAAATTTTGACTTTGTATTGAAGCCCAAAATCAGAAATTTTTTTAGTATTTGTCGACCAAAAATGTATTTGTTTGTATCCAATTCCTAATGTTAACTGGAAATATTAAGTTAAAAGCAGAAGAAAATTGTGGTTTTCAGTCCCCCCCCCCCAAAAAAAAACAACAAAAAAAGGGGGTTTGCTAAGTAAAGAAGAATATTTCTCTGGACATATTTGTTTAGTTCAAAATCCCATTTTGGTGGGGGGTGGGGTGGAGGGCGGGAATGGACAGAAAATCTCTGACCATCCCAAATTGGAAATTGAGCTTTAAACAAAGGTGGGGAACATTATTTTTAATAATACAGCAATTTCAAACCTGTTTGTTCTATTGCAACGATGTTTATATCTGTTTCAAAGGAATACTTATGGGACTGTAAAATACAAGCAAGCAGCAAAGCCCACAGATTGTGTTTTATACAGACTAGCACTTGTAAACTCAGATTCGGAGATGCACCAGCCACATGATGCCTCTCTATCTCAGTCCTGCTCAAGGACACAGAGGACTTCAAGGGGGATAGAAGGAAGATCTGCTCACGCCTCATATCCTCTGTCTCACACTGCTGCCAGCTGAACACCAATGCTGTAAACAGGTGCACAGAACATACACATAGTAAAACACAGCCTTTCTATATCTGAGATCACAGTCCTAGTAGACAAGGCAGAGAAAGGGGAGAGAGGAAACAGAGACACAGGGAGGGGAAGTGACTGCCCAAGGTCACCCAGCAAGTCAGTGACAGAGTCAAGAACAGAACCCAAGTCTCCTGACTACCACTGACCCACAGGGCACAGACATGAAGGTAGAGAGGGAAATGATAAAACAGAGCAGTAACAGAGGGATTCACCTAGCCCATCATCACACAGAGACACAAGTGCAGCTGGTATTTGCAGCCATGAATCAATCTGTAAGCAGGTAGCAGGCCGTCTCTACACAGAACTCAGTGTGGAATCATCACAGATGAGCTGGTGCTCGGCACGCTGTGTGTGTCTGTATCGTGTTTCCCTGGGAAGAAGGAATGAGGCATTGCTGGTGGTTTAGAAATTTCCAGTCCAAGTTGTTACCTTGCTGTTTGTCCTGAGAAGAACTGACTGGAAGGGACTTGGATCATCGAGTCCAATCCCCTGCTCTCACTGGCAACCCAGTCATATAATCCCCATCAAAAACTGATGTAGCCCCTGTTAACACCAGTTAGGTTGTTTGTCCCCAACTGCTCCTATTCGGACGCTCTTCCAGATCTTCCCTCCTCTGATGGGGACAAACCTTCTTCTCATTTCCAAGCTGAATTTACTCCTGGCCAATTTATCCCCATTCCTTCTTGTGCCGACATTGTCCTTTAGCATCAGTAGCTCTGCTCCATCCTTCGTATTTACTTCCTTGATGTATTTATAAAGAGTGTTCATAACCCCTCTCATCTGGCATTTTGTTAGGTTAAATTAGCCAAACTCTTTTAGGCTATAGGAATACTTGTGGCACCTTAGAGACTAACAAATTTATTTGAGCATAAGCTTTCGTGGGCTACAGCCCACTCCTTCGGATGCATAGAATGGAACATATATTGAGGATTATATATATACACTCTACAAAGGAAAAAGGACACTAAACTATCTAAACTACTACATGCCACAAGGAGCCACAACAGTAGTTCCCTTAACCCACCCAACAATATTGTTAATCTTTCCAGCTATACTCTTAGTCCAGCAGAAGAGTCTGTCCTATCTCGGGGCCTCTCCTTTTGTCCCTCCAGACCCACGAACATGATGCAGTTCTCCGGTGACCTAGAATCCTACTTTCGACGTCTCCGACTCAAAGAATATTTCCAACAAACCTCTGAACAGCACACTAACCCACAGAATCCCCCCACCAGCACTACAAAAAAAAAAAAAAAGGATTCTGCGTGGACTCCTCCAGACGGTCAAAACAATAGACTGGACTTCTACATAGATTGCTTCTGTCAACGTGCAAAGGCTGAAATTGTGGAAAAGCAACATCACTTGCCACATAACCTCAGCCATGCTGAACACAACGCCATCTACAGCCTCAGAAACAACTCTGACATCATAATCAAACAGGCTGACAAAGGAGGTGCTGTTGTCATCGTGAATAAATTGGAATATGACCAAGAGGCTGCTACAGGCCATTATCCTCTGATCCCACTGAGGATTACCTAAAGAAATTACACCATCTGCTAAAAAAACTCCCTGACAAAGCACAGGAACAAATCTGTACAGACACATGCCTAGAACCCCAAACAGGGGTATTCTATTTGCTACCCAAGATCCATAAACCTGGAAATCCTGGATGCCCCATCATCTCAGGCATTGGCACCCTAACATCAGGATTGTCTGGGTTATGTGGACTTTCTCCTCAGGCCCTACGCTACCACGACTCCCAGCTATTTTCGAGACACCACTGACTTCCTGAGGAAACTACAATCCATCGGTGATCTTCCAGAAAACACCATCCTGGCATCTATGGATGTAGAAGCCCTCTACACCAATATTCCACACAAAAATGGACTACAAGCTATCAGGAACAGTATCCCCGATAATGTCACAGCTAACCTGGTGGCTGAATTTTGTGAATTTTTCCTCACCCACAACTATTTCACATTTGGGGACAATATATACCTTCAAATCAGCGGCACTGCTATGGGTACCCTCATGTCCCACAGTATGCCAACATTTTTATGGCTGACTTAGAACAACGCTTCCTTAGCTCTCGTCCCCTAATGCTCCTACTCTACTTGCGCTATATTGATGACATCTTCATCATCTGGATCCATGGAAAAGAAGCCTTTGAGGATTCCACCATGATTTCAATAATTTCCATCCCACCATCAACCTCAGCCTAGATCAATCCACACAAGCAGTCCATTTCCTGGACACTACTGTGCTAATAAGCAATGGTCACATAAATACGACCCTATACCAGAAACCTACTGACCACTATACTTACCTACATGCCTCCAGCTTCCATCCAGAACACACCACATGATCCATTGTCTACAGCCAAGCTCTAAGATACAACCGCATTTGCTCCAATCCCTCAGATAGAGACAAGCACCTACAAGATCTCTATCAGGCATTCTTAAAACTACAATACTCACCTGCTGAAGTGAAAAAACAGATTGACAGCCAGACGAGTACCCAGAAGTCACCTCCTACAAGACAGGCCCAACAAAGAAAATAAAAGAACACCACTAGCCGTCACCTTGAGCCCCCAACTAAAACATCTCCAGCACATCATCAAAGATATACAACCTATCCTGAAAGATGATCCCTCACTCTCACAGATCTTGGGAGACAGACCTGTCCTCGCTTACAGACAACCCCCCAACCTGAAGCAAATAATCACCAGCAACCTCACATCACTGAACAAAAACACTGACCCAGTAACCTATCCTTGCAACAGAGCCTGATGCCAACTCTGTCCACATATCTATTCAAGTGACATCATCATAGGACCTATTCACATCAGCCATACCATCAGGGGCTCTATCAAGGCTGGATCCCCACTTTGAACTTTAGGGTACAAATGTAGGGGCCTGCATGAAAACTTCTAAGCTTAACTACCAGCTTAGCTCTGGTTCCGCTGCCACCATTTCCCTCCCTGGGAAGCCTGAGAAACCTTTCAGCAACTCCCTGGTGAGTACAGATCCAAACACCTTGGATCTTAAAACAAGGAGAAATTAACCATCCCCCCTCCTTCCTCCCACCAAGTCCTGGTGAACACAGATCTAATCCCCTTGGGATCTAAAACAAGGTGAAATTAACCATCCCCCCTCCTTCCTCCCACCAACTCCTGGTGAATAAAGATCCAAACCCCTTGGATCTTAAAAACAAAGAAAAATTAATCAGATTCTTAAAAAGAAGGCTTTTAATTAAAGAAAAAAAAGTAAAAATCATCTCTGTAAAATCAGTATGGAAATTAACCTTACAGGGTAATCAAACTTAAAGAGCTCAGAGGACTCCCCTCTAGTCTCAGGTTCAAAGTACAGCAAACAAAGATAAACACTCTAGTAAAAGGTACATTTACAAGTTGAGAAAAACAAAGGAAAACTAACACGCCTTGCCTGGCTATTTACTTACAAGTTTGAAATAGGAGAGACTTGTTTAGAAAGATGTGGAGAACCTGGATTGATGTCTGGTCCCTCTCAGTCCCGAGAACGAACACGTCACAAAACAAAGAACACAAACAAAAGCCTTCCCCCCCCCAAGATTTGAAAGTATCTTGTCCCCTTATTGGTCCTTTAGGTCACATGCCAGCCAGGTTACCTGAGCTTCTTAACCCTTTACAGGGAAAAGGATTTTGGAGTCTCTGGCCAGGAGGGATTTTATAGTACTGTACACAGGACAGCTGTTACCCTTCCCTTTATAGTTATGACAGGCTCATTCACCTGCACATCTACCAATGTGATATATGCCATCATGTGCCAGCAATGCCCCTCTGCCATGTACATTGGCCAAACCGGACAGTCTCTACGCAAAAGAATTAATGGACACAAATCTGACATCAGGAATCATAATACTCAAAAACCAGTAGGAGAACACTTTAACCTGTCTGGTCATTCAATGACAGACCTGCGGGTGGCAATTTTGCAACAGAAAAGCTTCAAAAACAGACTCCAACGAGAAAATGCTAAGCTGGAATTGATATGCAAACTAGATACAATCAATTTAGGCTTGAATAAGGATTGGGAATGGCTGAGCCATTACAAACATTGAATCTATCTCCCCTTGTAAGTATTCTCACACTTCTTATCAAACTGTCTGTACTGGGCTATCTTGATCATCACTTCAAAAGTTTTCTTCTCTTACTTAATTGGCCTCTCAGAGTTGGTAAGACAACTCCCACCTATTCATGCTCTCTGTATGTGTATATATATCTCCTCAATATATGTTCCATTCTGTCCATCCGAAGAAGTGGGCTGTAACCCATGAAAGCTTATGCTCAAATACATTTGTTAGTCTCTCAGGTGCCACAAGTACTCCTGTTCTTTTTTGCTGATACAGATTAACACGGCTGCTACTCTGAAATCTTTTAGGCTATATCTACTCAGCAAACTAGGGCTGTGAATCACCAGCTTGCATACATGTATTCACACTAGGTCAATGAGTATAAATAGCAGTGTAGCTGCGGTAGCATGGTTGGCAGCATGTCTTAGCCATGCTGAATAAAAGCCTACCTGAACCCTGGGGCTATATATTCAGCACAGATTCCCATGCTACCATGGCCATGCTACTTTTCAGACTTGTGATAGCTGTCGTCGAGCTATTGCAAGTAGTGTATGCGATCTGGGAATCACTCCCCCTATTTTGTAGTGTAGATGTAGCCTTATTCTTCTCTCCTCAAATAGCTTTCCATTGTAGCAATAGGATGACCATCATTCCTAAAATAATTGGGTTTGGGTTGTAACTTGTTCCATATTTAAACTGCATTTTATCAAGCCTCATCTTGGACCAGATCCTCAGATCATGGAAAGGGACACCATCCATTTACTGTAAGGGAGCTGTGGCAATTTACACTGGTGTGACAATGCTCCTCACTAGTGGTGTGATTGTCAGAGGTGAGTAGGCAGGAGCGCTCTAGCCTCACCATTGTCCTTGCTCTTCCTTCCATAGGCAGTCCATGATGTACTGAGAAAGCAAATGTCCAACCAAACTACCATGACCGAGTTCCTTCTCCTGGGATTGTCTGAGGTTCAGGATTTTACACTCTGTGGTGTTTCTAGGGACTTACCTGGCAGCCCTGGTGAGGAATCTCCTTGTTATCATCCTTGTAGTGCTTGACCATCACCTTCATACCCCCATATACTTCTTCCTGATGAATTTGTCCATACTAGACCTGAGATCCATCTCCGTCTCTGTCCCCATGTCCATGGTCAATTCCCTATTGAACGCCAGGTTGTTTTCTTATGCTGGATTCGTTGCCCAAGTTTTTCTCTTCATTTTCTTCACTGTGGCTGACTTTGCTTTTCTCACCATCATGGTTTACGACTGGTATGTTGCCATCTGCCAACCACTGCACTATGAGACTATAATGAACAGGAGAGCTTGTGTCCAAATGGCAGCTAGTGCCTGGATTAGTAGAATTCAGGTCTCTACTATGCGGACTGAAAATATATTTGCATTAAACTTTTGTGGAGGCAACATGATGGATCAGTTCTTCTGTGAAATCCCCCAGCTACTCAGGATCTCCCGTTCTGACTGATACTTTAGTGAAGTTGTTGCTAATTCTTTTCTATTGTTCTTAGGCTTAAACTGTTTTGCTTTTATAATTGTGTCATATGTTCAGATCTTCAAAACAGGGCTGAGGATCCCTTCTGAGTGGGGCCGGCATAAAGCCTTCTCCACCTGCCCTCCTCACATCATTGTGATCTCTTCGTTACTTTGCATTGGTAGGTTTGCATACATGAAACCCACCTCCAGCTCAACATCAGGTCTAGATGTCATGGTGGCTGTAATCTCTTCTGTGGTGCCTCCAGTGATGAATCCAGTCATCTACAGCATGAGGAACAAGGAGATAAAAGGTGCCTTAATGAAACTGACTGAGGGGAAGTTATTCAAGATGAATAAAATTTCCAGATTTCTCCCAATGACATGTTTGCATACTGTGCTTCTTTACAGATATAATCAATTGATGACATTATTGTCTCCATGGGAATGTGATGTGCAGTCTTTTTATGCAAAAACTCTACGTTCACAGTAGTAATAATCCAGACTAAGTTCACTGACATCAGTGGAGATACTGTATGTTTACACCAGTGTAAATTAGATAAGAATCTATCTATCTATCTATCTATCTATCTATCTATCTATCTATCTATCNAATTAGATAAGAATCTATCTATCTATCTATCTATCTATCTATCTATCTATCTATCTATCTATCTATCAAAAAAAAATTGTTAACACAGAGTTGAGGTCGCCTAGTGATAGCCCTTGCCGTACCAGGGCATTTAGTTCAGCAACACTTAAACCTTGGAAACCCAAGAAATACAGAATGAAGGTACATGCTCACATAACCTTAACTCTGACCCCAGGATCTGACAATAGCTACTTGGAATTATCTGCCTACACTCCAACTGCATTCACTGTGCTAGCTGTAGCTGTATTGAATAATGGAGGCAGTAGGTGGGGCAAGTTGGTGGAGGTGTGATTGTGAAGGTGATATGAGGAGATTTGGGGATTAGCTGAGGAGTGTCACAGAGCTGTGACTGTGATATAACAAGATCTGGGTCTGAGTCCCACCATGTATGTGATCAAGGGAGAGAGGTGCACCTGTCCCTCAAGGGTCCCGTTTTGCATCAATTCAATACAGAATGGTGTAGTTTGTGTCAGTAGCAGGGCACTGGTGTCTTCTTGCCATGGGTATAGCCAGTAGTGAAGTGGGATACGAGAGCAGGCTGTGGATTTAATGATGGGTAGGGAAGTATAAATAAAGGTGATCTCCTGTATGAAAGGGGCTGTAAAAAGGAATGAATTGCCTGTTATATTTCACTGGTGCGGTGTTCTGTCAGGGGAGCAGGCTGTGCTTGAGGGCAGGGCAGGTGAAGGTAGCTCCAGTGACAAGGCAGAGTGGAAGCGTGTGCTGTTATATTTGCACCTGGCAGAGAAGAAGATAAACATTGACACCAAGGAAGCTGACAAGAACACAGCTGAGTGCTGTGCTCTTTTTATTTTTCTAACTGCAGAATGGAAAGTAACATGAAAGTGAAGCTGTGTGCTGGGGAGGGGAGAGTGCTCAAACATTGAAAGGCACAGGACATCATGTGTGTTATGGGTGTTGTGAGGCATCGCAAAGGGACAGGGGAGTTATGTTTATGAGGGCATTTAATTCAGTTCTGCATTTCCTTGTTAGAAGTGTGAGTAGCTGAAATTGACCTTCTGGACAGGCACGAGCTGTCACTGGGAAACCGTAACTCTCTGTTAATGAAGTTTTATTTCCTAATTTTTTAAGAGAAAGAAAGCTTGTTGGTCGGAGTTAGTGGTCATTGTGGTGGCTGTAAGTGTCAGTGGATATGGATGATGAGTGAAGCAAAAGGCTTTTTTAAGAACCATCACATTTTTCTGGAAAGGAGCTGTATTCTGTGCACTGCTTGGCCAATCTGGGTTATCCTCACATCCACCCACTACCCCCAAATCTCTCAGTAAGCGCAGCACAAAGCTGGACACAGCCATCTGCAGTAATGCAGGCTCAGAGCGGTGGGAAGTGGCCTGTTCATCTCATTGAGTTGTTCTCAGCCGAGTGAGAAACACCTCCAGGAGACAGTACAGCCTGAAACAATCACTTGGAGAGGTGTGAACTGCTCCCCTCATATCAGTCACCCAGGTGCCAGCAGGCTGTTCAGTGTGTTGTGGGTGCATGTCCCTGTTTGCCTCTTCACAGCTTGACACCCCGAGGGGTGGCGCTTCCGCAGACCCTGGCACACATTGGGAGGGTTAAGGAGACAGCCTCAGTCACCTCCCCTCTCCCCTGCCCTGCCGAAGGGCAAGATCAAAGCCCCCAACATCAAAAAAGGGGGAGAATGAGGGGAGATACCCCCAGAGATGCATAGAAAACTCCACTCCCCCGACATTGGCACACACCAGGGAGGGAAATGTGAGGCTGTCGGGCGCCCTGCCCCTTGTTCTAGCTCTGGATCCAGCAGAGAAGGAGATAGACACACACGCACATAGAGCGCTGATGAAAAGACAGCAGGGTGCTGTGCTCGCTGTTGAAAAACTGAAACTAAAACAGGAAAATGAAGCTTTCCGCTGGGGAGGGGGGAGAGTATAGAGCCCCCTGAACATTGAAAGAAAGAGGACATCGCACCCCTCTGTTGTCCCAGTCCCCCTATCACTCACACTCATATCTCCCATTCCCAGTGTTCCATCCCTCCTTATCTCCTGACCTCCAATCCACCTCCTACCCACCTTCCCTTTCAATCCCCTGCCCCATAATCACCCCTGTCCTCCCTGCCCCAAAAACCCTTCTCCCCTAATTCCCATCCTCATCATGCTCCCCTCCAGAACGTCAGTGCGTTTCAAAAATAGTTTCAGCACTTTTTAAATTTCCTGCTGTGCTCAGGTGACATTTCCCCACAATTCAAAACACTCAGACAGAGCCAGATGCCTCCTGTTCTTAGTTTCAGATTTCTGCTCGGGGTTAGATTTCAACTCAAAGTGTCCAGCTGCCATGCAGTTTTGCCAGCCAGAACATTCCAACTTATAAGTAGTTTTCAACCAGCTCATGCTCTCTCCATGCTTGTGCCCACTGTAATCCATTCGGCGTGATTCCAAGCACTTCTGAGGCTGAAGGACCAAACTGAGAGCTAAACTCTTTGACTAATAACACCGTAACTTTATTTCCCCTGTAGAGAGGCTGGGGTAGCCTTGAGCACTGGGTATTGCTGGGACAAAATGACCAGCAGGGTGAGACACTGACAGGGATCATGAAAGCATTCACAGTTACATTCGATCAGAGAATGAATTAAACCACCATGGTGCAGGTCTCACTCACAGGGAATCTCCCTGATGTGGAGGTTAGTGCAAAATTGTCCATGGCGGGGGGGTCTCTGCCCCTCCTTCTACAGTAGCTGGTGCTGGTTCCTCCAGGAGTCACTGCTCTCAGCAGGGCAGTTCCCAGGAGCCTGGGGAAAGAGGCACATTTAGTCCCATAAAGCTCTGCTGACTCTCAGGGCTGAATTCAGACACTCTAGGGCCATGCAAGGGACTCTCTGCCCTTGATCCGGTGTCCCATGTGGCGTGGCGGTGGCAGGAATCCCTCAAAGAGAGGCTGGGACAGTGGCATTGGACCCCTTCTCTGTCCCAGAAGAGGAGCAAGTGACTGTCCCCCAACCCTTTGGGATCAGCATGGTGCCCACAGAGAGTCAGGGGGCAGTTGTGGTATTCCGAGTCCTTACTTTCCCAGCCAGGGTGTATCTGCTTGGGTGAGGGGGTCAGGACTGCTATTCTCTTCCCCTCCTCCTGCACACCGAGGCCCCTGCTGAGGTGGGGTTGTTGGAGTCCCCCAGAGCAGTTCATACCCCAAGGAGATGCCTGGGGCAGTTCCCTTCTCCCACAGCTCTTGTCTCAGGCCCTCTTCAGACTCAGGCAGACGATGCTGCAGATGCTGCAGTGGGCGCAGATCTCCCCATCCCATCTTTATTGTTCCAGGCTGTGGGTCATGCAATATCTTTTGCTGGCCTCTGTCAGAGCCGGGGCACTGGACTCTGGTGATTCCTATATTCCTGTGGAACACAGGCAAATTCTGTTTTGAAAAAAAAGAAAGACAAATATTTCATCCAGATCTATGAAAATTCATTAAGAGCTCAAACAAAACTGAATCATGGATCATCTCTAAATAAAAGTTTCATTATCAATTTTCTCATCCAGTCTCAATTATTATGCCCCAGATTTTGGTAGTGAGACACAGAGAGTTGAAGTAACATAGCTGCATAGTTTTTGGCATCTTGTGAACTCCTGTCTCTAGATCCCTGGCAGTACTAGTTATAATTTCAGGCTGGGATTCTCAAGGGAGTCTAAGGGAGTTAGGAGCCCAAGATGTACATGTCTTACTCCCGTAGACTCTTTTGTGAATCCCAGCCTTCATTATGTGAAATTCAGGAAAAGCCTGGGCCTTGGAAATGAACAAGATAGGCACAGAACCAGGATTACAAAGGCACCTAAAGAAGGAGACAGGTGCCTATTGGAATTTACAATAGCATCTAAGCAGGTTAAACTCCTAACTCCCAGTGAATGGCCGTAGGTGCTTGTCTCCATCTTTGTAATCCTGGCCCACAGATAACACAGACGCTGGGCTGGAATCAGGGAATGCTGGGGGAGATCATATGTGGGGGTGCAATGTGGGGCTTAGACTTGAGGGACAGAATGGCTCTTTTGGCTTTATCACCTAGGCATCTATGCACTTGCCTCTGGGCCTCTGCTGCTGAGCTGTGCAGGGCTCCAGGGAGCGAGTCCCACTAGCCCTTCGGAAATAGACATGAATAAATCACCTTTCTGCAGCATCAGTCCTTTAATGCCAATGATGCTCAGTGCCAGCTACACACAGCTCATCTGCAGAGAGCAACAGGTTTGAGTCTAGTTCTGTCAGTTCAGTCTCAGAATGAGGAGGTGGGGAAAGGATTCTCGGATACCTGTGCCTTTAGCTTCTAGATTCTGGTATATAGATAGATATTGACCAAAGAATCATGGTGCTGGATGACTGAATGTGTCATATGTTGGGAAAAAATACACAAAGATCAGTACAGGAAGTTTGCTATTTCAATTAAATATGTTGGGGGAGGGAGGGGGTCAACATTCAGGGGAAAATTAAGATGATAAATAAGACTTACATTATGAACTCATTAAGACTTTTACTTTCAGTTTAATCAAATACCTGTTGCTGATTGGAATTTTTCCACCCTTTGGGAAAATCTTGACTTTTCACAGGAAACCCCAAATCATTTCCCCCCCCCCCCCAGTTTTTGGCAAATGAAAAACTTTCTGCTGAAAACTAGATTTTTTTTTATCACAATACCAAAAAAGTTTGTTTTTTGTGTTTTCAGTTTCTTTACAAAATAATCCCAAAATCTTTGAGATTCTAAGATTTTGTTGGTGGTGGTGTGGTTTAGCTAAAAAAACAATCTCCTTTAACACAGCTGAAAATTTCCAGACAGCCGTAAATTTTAAATAAATTAGAGAACATTAATATTGCCTGATAAGAGCTTGATTTCAAACCATTTATTCTGTTGCAGCTGTGTGATTTCTCTTTCAACGGGATAGTTGTGAGGAGGTAACAACTGAATAACCAGTAAAGTTGGCAGTGCACAGAATGTTTCATACAGACTAGTCTCTTAAAACCCTGGTTTATAGTTGAACCAGGCAGCCAAAGCTGTCTATCCTGACCCCATTCAAGGACATATGGGAACTCACTGGGGCTATGTTTTCAAAGGTATTTAGGTGTCTAGTGGGGTTTTCAGAAGCACCTAGGACCTTATAACTCTTTAATTTCAAGGGGTTTTGGGGCCTAGATGCTTTTGAAAATCCCACTAGGTGCCTCAATACCTTTAACAATCAGCTCCACAACCCCTCTCCGAAAGCCCTTACAATCCTAGTAGACATAGCAGAGAAAGGGAAGGAGGGGAAAGAGAGGCAGAAAGAGGGGAAATGACTGGCCTAAGGTCACACATCAGGTCACTGGCAGAGACAAGACTAGAGCTCAAGTGTCCCTGTACCTCACAGCACAGAGTAAACGATACAACATAGTGGTGATGGAGGGGTCCTGCTAGTCCATTGTTACATGCAGACTGAAGTGCAGATGGGAGTTGATCCCATAAATCAATTTGTAAGCAGGCAGCAGGCACAGAGCTTGCGGTAGAAAAATTAACAGATGAGCTGCTACTTATGATACTGGAAGGGTCTATGTCATATTGCCCTTCAAAGTGGGAATCAGGATGTGTTGTCATTTTAGTCTATTAGTTTAATGTCCAAGTTGTGAGCTTGGTGTTCGTCACAATGGAGGGACCTTCTTTGCAAGAATTGTTGGATTTGGAGTGTGCTTTGTTCCATCCTTCATACTGCATTTTATCATGCCTCACCTTGGGCCAAATCCTCAGATCGTGTAAAGTGATGAAGCTCTGTTGAGTTTAAAGGAGGTTATACTAGTATGATAATATGACTGATGGATCGTCAGAGTTGAGGAGTACTAACAACACCTAGTCATTGTAAGTGACAAGTTCTGTGCACCTTTGAGATTCATTTAATGAGATATTAGAGAAAGGGGAATCCGGGCAATTGTTTCTGTCACTCTAATCCTGACCATTGTCCTTCTCATTCCCTCCACAGCCATTACTCAGTGTATTGACGAAGAAAATGTCCAACCAAACCATTGTGACTGAATTTCTTCTCCTGGGATTCTCTGACGTTCAGGAACTGCAGATTTTACACTTTGTGGTGTTTCTACTGCTTTATCTGGCATCCCTGCTGGGGAACCTTCTCATCATCACAGCCATAGCCTTCGACCGCCACCTTCACAACCCCATGTACTTCTTCCTGATGAATCTGTCCATCCTAGACTTCGGCTCCATCTCTGTCACCATCCCCAAATCCATGGCCAATTCCCTCACAAACACCAGATCGATTCCTTATTCTGGATGTGTTGCCCAAGTCTTTTTTTACATATTCTTTGCTTCAGCAAATTTTGCCTTACTGACCATCATGGCGTACGACCGATACGTTGCCATCTGCCAACCACTGCACTATGAGATGATGATGAACAGGAGAGCTTGTGTCCAAATGGCAGCCAGTGCCTGGATCAGTGGTATTCTCTACTCTGCATTGCACACTGGGAACACGTTTGCGATATCCTTCTGTGGAGGCAACATGGTGGATCAGTTCTTCTGTGAAGTCCCCCAGCTCCTCCACCTCTCCTGCTCTAACTCTTACCTCGGTGAAGTTGTTGTTATTTCTCTTAGTGTGCTTTTATTTTTAATATGCTTTGCTTTTATAATTGTGTCGTATATTCAGATCTACAAAGCAGTGCTGAGAATCCCTTCTGAGCAGGGCCGGCATAAAGCCTTCTCCACCTGCCTCCCTCACCTCATTGTGGTCTCCTTATTGCTTTCCACTGCCATCTTTGCCTTTCTGAAACCCACCTCCAGCTCAACCTCAGATCTGAATCTTTTGGTGGCTGTTCTCTATTCCATAATGCCCCCAATAATGAATCCGATCATCTACAGCATGAGAAACAAGGAAATGAAAGGTGCACTGAATAAACTGATAGGTTGGAGGTTATTCAGCAAGAATAAAATGTCTATATTTCTCCACTGATCACGATTTCATTCTGTGTTTCTTTATTGATATAAATATCTGGTGACATTATTGCCGTCATGAGAACATACTGTGCAATCAGTTTATGCAGAATTGAGTATTTACACTAATAAAAATCAAGACAAACTTAAGTCAAGAAAAAAAGTAGCTACTAGAAGTTTACATCAATGCAATTAAGATCGGACTCTATCTATCTATCTATCTATCTATCTATCTATCTATCTATCTATCTATCTGTCTATCTACTGCTAGTCATCACCATTCTATGTGATAATCTTGCACATAAAATCAGTAGCCACAGCAAAGTCCCTACTGGGTTCTCTGGATCTTTTTATTTTTCAGGATAATAACTCTGACTGAGGTATCAATTCATTTGTTCCTTGGGGTTTTGTTTGTTTGTTTGTTTGTCAATTTTTTAGTTTATTTTTGTTAGGTTGTTTGTTCTTTTTTTTTGTTTCTTTGCTCCGGGTGGATTTGCAGGTGGGGAGGCCTGGAGAGATGGCGAGTGTTTTCTTAGATAGCATTTTCAATGTTTGACTTCTCTTGGGAGTGCTAATATGTCATATCTTTGATGGGGTTTTCTGAGTGAGCTGAAGGTTTGCTCCCCACAGCGATAAAAGGGTGGAAAAGAAATTTCTGCATGGCTAAGTTCCTCCTGAAATGATTGTGTATATACTGTTGGGGTATTATTGCATCATTAATGATGTGTTAGGGGAGAAAAAGCCTCAGGTAGCTGTCTTTTATTATTTTAACCTGAAGAAGAGCTCTGTGTAGCTTGAAAGCTTGTCCCTCTCACCAACAGAAGATGGTCCAATAAAAGATATTACCTCACCCATCTCCTCTATGTAATAAGTGTGGCATTCTTGCTATGTTACAAAGTCTGTTTTGAAGAGAAACTTTTTCCAGTGTTTTCTACAGAAAATCTAACTCTGGATAGTAAGGCCAAATGTGGATTCCATTGAAGTCACTGAGGTTTAGCCCCTCACTTCAAAGAAATTAGGATTTGGCCAAGAGCCTATATACACAAGGATCCAGAATTGGCTGACAGACCCCTGGAGAAAGTGAATGTGACATATATGTAAGGGTCTGATATCCCAACTCATCTAAACCAGCACCAATGTAGAGTAGACCCATTGACATCACCAGTTTAATACTGATGAAGTTCTGGCCCAAATTCTCTGGGCTCCACTCAGTAGTGACATAAACACTGGTGTAAGTTACTTGTTTGGAGTAATTTTGTTCTAGTCTTGGTGTAAGTGGAAATGTGCACAGAACCATAGAATCATAGATTATTAGGGTTGGAAGAGACCTCAGGAGGGCATCTAATCCAATCCTCTGCTCAATGGAGGACCAACACCAACTAAATAATCCCAGCCAGGGCTGCATGCATTGATCTGCATGCACTGATCTGGTGCTCCATATGCTATCCATATAGATCTACTCACCTCCAAGTGAGAAAGGATCTCAAAAGTTATTAGTGTTAGAATACCATCTTTGTGCATGGTTCTGTACACTATATATATGACAGACAAAAATAGATCATGTGATTAGATAGAGAGACAGACAGATAGGACCATTTCTTCTCCTACACACAACCTAATTTAGTCATAGTGATAGATTTCTATTTGATTGTGAATTATGTTAGCTAGCTAGATAACAAATAATCTATGAAAATTATTGTGCTTCTTTTCCTGTTAATGATTGTCCACATCATGATTTTCTTATAAGTACTCCTTATTAAACCTTATTTAGCAAAGATTTTTTATGACTATATCTTACTTCATCACTCATTTACAAACAGCTCAGCAAAAGTATTCGGTGTTTGGACTTCGAGCTGTTTTGACTGGATACATTTCAAACATGCTGTGTTTTGTTTCTCTGAATAAATGGAAGTATTACACATGGGTTCCTGAAAAATAAAGGGGCTAATTCACAGCTGGTTTAAATTGTCATTGCTCTGTTGAAGTTAATAGATCTCTGAGAATTTATACCAGCTCAGGATCTGGTCCAAAAACTCATGATTATGAAATTAAAACTCACTTTGAATATTCTGTAAAAAAGGCCCTGATTCTGCAGCCACTTCAGCACATTCTAAACTTTAAACACATGAGTGGCCCCATTGAAGGTTTAAAGAAAAACTTATACATAAGTCCCTGTTGGTTATGGGTTAGGATTATGGATAGGGCTTAAGGCTAACACCAAACTGGTATTATACCCTGCCACTTTACAAGTTACTCTCCTTTCCCAATCAAATAAAGCCCTGCAATTGGTGCATTGGAATTATTCTCCCTTACTGGGTTCTGGGTTATTAACATGAAAAAATAGTTTCTCACAAAGCCAGAATCTCTGGGTCTTCTTCTCCAAACTCACCAGTCCAGTATGCCCCTTCAACACCAACCTCTCCTTCCTGGACGTCCTGCTCACAGCATGGTCATCCTTATGGTGAGCAATTGGGAGATGATTTCCTGCCCTAGCTACCATTCCCAGGCCTACTTCAACTTCTTGATGGACTGCATGGAGTTCTTCCTCTTCGATGTCATGTCCTTAGACTTCTATATGGCCATCTGATACCTGGTGCAATACGTCACTATTGTGAGCAATCATATCTTCCTCTGGCTGGTGGCTGCCTCATGGTGAGGGGTAACATTTGCAAAAGCACTTATGTGACAAGGTTTCATTTTCAAAAATGCCTTAGTCACTCAGGCCAGATTTTTAAAGGTATTTAGGTGTGTTGTGAGATTTTCAACAATATCTCATTATTTAACAGCCATTGATTTCTATAGTTATTAAGCTCCTAGGTTCTTTAGGTAATCACTCATAGGCACCTAAATACCTTTAAAAATCTGGCTCTATTACATTTATAAGTGCCAAAATTACTTTTGAAAATAAGACTTAGGTACCTGAATAACTTGGTGGGATGATAATTTTACCCAATGGCAGTAAATGGAGGAAAATCTGTGTGCGTGTAAGGGCATGGCTACACTAGCAGATGTAGAGCACTTTGAGTTAAACCAGCCTTCGTAGAGTGCAGTAGGGAAAGCGCTGCAATCTGTCCACACTGACAGCTGCAAGCGCTCTGGTGTGGCCACATTAGCAGCTCTTGCAACAGCCACAGAGAGAAGTGCGTTGTGGTAGCTATCCCAGCATGCAAGTGGCTGCAACATGCTTTTCAAATGGGGGGTGGGGTGGAGTGTGACAGGGAGTGTGTTGTATGTATGTGGGGGGAGAGAGTGGATTTTGGGGGGCTGAGAGCATGTCAGGATACTGTCTTGTAAGTTCAGACAGCAGCAGACCCCCACTCTCCCCCCCGCCTCTCTCTCTCACACACAGCATTCCACAGTAATGGTTTGCTCTGTGTCGGAGCAGATAAGGATGCTGGCTGTCAGAAATGGAGCTTTCAAAGGGCATATCTGCATTCTGGCAGCGATTCTAAAACAATGACAAGAGTGGCCACTTGATTTAAGGGGATTATGGGACGTTTCCAGAGGCTGATCAGAGCACAGTAATGCAACACCTTGTTCACACTGATGCCTGGGCGTTTCAGCCAAGGTGCAGCAAGCATTAATCTTCTCACCGAGGTGGAGTACCAGTAGCGCTCTAGCCGTGGAGTCAGAGCACTCTACATGCCTTGCCAGTGTGAATGGGTGGGTAGTGAGCTAGGGCGCCTGGGGCTTCTTTAATGGGCTCTAACTTGCAAGTGTAGCCAAGCCCTAAGGCCTTGGCTACACTTGCGAGTTACAGCGCTGTAAAGGCTCCCCCAGAACTGTAACTCACTCCCCGTCCACACTGGCAAGGCATTTGCAGTGTTGTATCTCCGTTGTTGCAGCGCTGCATGTACTCCACCTCTCCGAGAGGAATAGCGAGTATTGTGCTGCCGCTGTAGCGCTGTGGCCCCAGTGTGGCCACCCAATGCGCTGTGAATGGCCTTCAGAATTATTCGGCAGTATCCCAAAATGCCTGTTCTAGCCACTCTGGTCATCAATTCAAACTCTACTGCCCTGGCCTCAGGTAACCAACCATGTGACCCACCCTTTACATTCCCCGGGAATTTTAAAAATCCCCTCCCTGTTTGCTCAGCTCGGCGTGGTGTGGAGTGCTATCAGTGAATCTTTCCAGGTGACCATGCCTCCACGCACCAAGCGAGCCCCAGCATGGAGTAATGGTGAGTTGCTGGACCTCATCAGTGTTTGGGGGGAGGAAGCTGTACAGTCCCAGCTGCGCTCCAGCCATAGGAATTACGATACCTTCGGGAAGGTATCAAAGGACATGATGGAAAGGGGCTATGACTGGGACACCCTGCAGTGCAGGATTAAAGTGAAGGAGCTGCAGAGTGCCTACTGCAAAGCCCGTGATGCAAACAACTGCTCGGGTGCTCCCCCCGCGACCTGCCGAATCTACAAAGAGCTGGATGCGATACTTGGGGTTAACCCCACCTCCACTCCGAGCACCACTATGGACACTTCAGAGCCAGTGTCGGGGGGGAGGAGGAGGAGGAAAACAGGAGTGATGGTGATGGGCCAGATGGAGACACCCCGGAATCCCTGGAGCCATGCAGCCAGGAGCTCTTCTCAAGCCACGAGGAAGGTAGCCAGTCGCAGCGGCCGGTACTTGGTACATGCCTAGATGCAGAATAGTGCATTGATGCGGTTTATCACATCGCGGTAATCGGCCTCGTTAATCTCCTCGAATGTCTCATCCAGAACGTGTGCAATGCGCTTCCGCAGGTTTATCGGGAGAGCCACCGTGGTCCTTGTCCCAGCCAGGGTAATGTGTCCGCGCCACTCTGCCATGAGGTGCGGGGGGACCATTGCTGCACACAGGCAAGCTGCATATGGGCCAGGGCGGAAGCCGCATTGCAGTAGAAGACCCTCCCTTGCTTCCCAGGTCACCCTCGGCAGCGAGATATCATCCAGGACGAACTCCTGTGGAAAATGTTGGGACAGTGTTCAGTGTAGGTGCCCCCTGAAGCTGTTGGCTCTCCCCAAGGCACAGAAACCCAGAGGACAGTGCAGCTCCGAAACAATCAGTCCCCTTTACTCACCATTTTGAGGCTCCCGTGGGATATGTGTGCTCTGTTTCGGACGGGAAAATTATGCTATTGTGTAGACCCTGTGTGTTTTCTACTCCTTAAGTGCAGGGGGAATCATTACTCTGTCTGGTATAAACAATGCTGCCTCTGTTAAATGTTGCATTTTGCCTATACAGCTGCACCAACCTTGAGACCTCAGCCGTCCCTCTTATCGCCTGCTCAGAGACTGCAAAGACTCAGGAAGAGACCGCGAAAAAGCAAAGAAGACATGCTGCAAGAAGTGATGCGGCAATCTATTAGAGAGAATGAGAAAGCACAGAACTGGAGGGAGAGAGAAAGCAGGATCCGCCAGGAACATGCAGCGCACTGGCGGCAAAGCACCGCACACCAGCAGCAAAGCATTGATAGGCTCATAAGCACTCTAGAGCGCCAAGCAGACACTATCCAGGAACTGATAGCCATGCAGAAAGAGGAGCAGTACCACAAATGCAAACGCCACCCCCCATAGCCCTTGTCCCAAAACTCTTTCCGTTCTGCCCCACTGTCACCTCCAACCCACTTTCCCCAACTTCCGTGTTCTTCACGCTACCCGCTGCCTCCAGTATCTTCACCACCCAGCCCTGAAAACCACGACCCTTACCCTCTACACTCAACCCCCATCACCATGCAGTATAGCTGTCCTGAAGTGCAGCACTCACTGCACAGCACACCAGACAGGACATATGCGAATCTGTGATTGAACCGTTCCCGACTCCACCCCCTTGTTTCTTTTCAATAAATATTTTTTTTTCTTTTCAATAAATGGATTCTTTGGCTTTGAAAACATCCTTTATTATTGCATAAAGTAAAAGACTCCTTAGCCCAGGAAATAAACAGGCACTGCAAGTCTGCTTGTCTGCTTAGCAAACACTGATTCCTAAAGATTGGAACTACAGCACTTCACTCCTGTGCCGGGCACCAGATATCACTGCTGGTTTTCAGCCTCAAATTGCTCCCTCAAGGCATCCCTAATCCTTGCAGCCCCTGGGCCCCTGTAATAGCCCTGCTCTCTGGCTGTGCAAATTCAGCCTCCAGGTGTTGAACCTCAGAGGTCCATGCTTGAGTGAAGCTTTCATTCTTCCCTTCCCAAATATTATGGAGGGCACAGCACGCGGATATAACCGCGGGGATGCTGTTTTCGGCCAAGTCCAGCTTCCCATACAGAGATCTCCAGTGGGCCTTTAAATGGCCAAAGGCACACTCCACAGTCATTCAGCACCAGCTCAGCCTGTAGTTGAACCATTCTTTGCTGCTGTCAAGGCTCCCTGTGTAGGGTTTCATGAGCCATGGCATTAATGGGTAAGCGGGATCTCCAAGGATCACAATGGGCATTTCAACTTCCCCTACTGTGATCTTCCGCTCTGGGAAAAAAGTCCCGGCCTGCATCTTCCTGAACAGCCAAGTATTCCGAAAGATGCGTGTGTCATGCACCTTTCTGGGCCAGCCTGTGTTAATGTCAATGAAATGCCCACGGTGATACACAAGCACCTGGAGAACCATAGAGAAATACTCCTTCTGATTAACATACTCAGATCCTAGGTGGGGTGGTGCCAGAATAGGAATGTGCGTCCCATCTATCGCCCCTCCACAGTTAGGGAACCCCATTTGTGCAAAGCCATCCACTATTTCCTGCACATTACCCAGAGTCACGGTACTTCTGAGTAGGATGCGATTATTGGCCTTGCAAACTTGCATCAACACGATTCCAATGGTCGACTTTCCCGCTTCAAACTGGTTTGTGACCAACCGGTACCTGTCTGGAGTTGCCAGCTTCCAGATTGCAATAGCCACCCGCTTCTCCACTGGCAGGGCAGCTCTCAATCTTGTGTCCTTGCGCTGCAGGGTGGGGGCAAGCTCCTCACACAGTCCCATGAAAGTGGCTTTTCTCATCCGAAAGTTCTGCAGCCACTGCTTGTCATCCCAGACTTCCATGACGATGTGATCCCACCACTCGGTGCTTGTTTCCCGAGCCCAAAAGCAGTGTTCCACGGTGCTGAGCATGTCCATGAATGCCACAAGCAATTTCGTGTAGTACGCATGACGCGGCTCGATATCATCGTCGGACTCTTTACCCTCATTCTCACTGTCACTTTGGATCTTAAGGAATAGTTCGACAGCCAAACGTGACGTGCTGGCGAGACTCGTCAGCATATACCTCAGCAGTTCGGACTCCATTTCCGCAGACAGATCGCGCTGCACACAAACGGTTGAAAGCTGGTGCCAAAAGTGGACGGAAACAAAGGGATTTCTGGGATGCGAAGTAATGCATCAAGGGGCATTGGGACAGGACCCAGAATCCCCCGCACCTACTCCCCCTTCCCACAACCCATGGCACCAGAATGGGAAAAGGTGCTCGGTGGGATAGCTGCCCATAATGCACCGCTCCCAATACCGCTGCAATTGCCGCAAATGTGGCCACGACACTGCACTGGACAGCTGTCAGTGTGGACAGACTGCAACGCTTTCCCTACTCAGCTGCATGAAGTCAGGTTTAACTCACAGTGCTGTACAGCTGCAAGTGTAGCCAAGGCCTTAGTGTCAGTGTGTGTGTGTGTTTATATGAGAAGAAGAGAGAGAACGTATAGCGAGACAATGTATAACCAGGTCTACACTGGCAAAGTTTTGCTAATATAACAATACAAATAAACTCTCCTAATGTAAATGTACTAGTAGTTTTGCTGGTATTGCTTACACTGGTTCTCTGAGGCCTGGTCTACACTATGAGTTTAGGTCAACTTTAGCAGCGTTAAATCGAATTAAGCCTCGACACGTTCACACGACGAAGACCTTTCTTTCGACTTAAGGGGCCCTTTAAACAGGTTTCTTTACTCCACCTCCGACGAGGGGATTAGCGATAAAATCGGCCTTAGCAGGTCGGAATTGGGGTAGTGTGGATGGAATTCAACGTTATTGGCCTCCAGGAGCTATCCCACAGTGCTTCATTGTGACCGCTCTGGACAGCACTCTCAACTCAGATGCACTGACCAGGTAGACAGGAAAAGCCCTGCGAACGTTTGAATTTCATTTCCTGTTTGCCCAGTGTGGAGAGCACAGGTAGCCACGCAGAGCTCATCAGCACAGGTAACCGTGATGGAGTCCCAGGATTGCTAAAGAGCTCCAGCATGGACCGAACGGGAGGTACGGGATCTGCTCAACATATCGGGAGATGAATCAGTGCTAGCTGAACTCCGTTGCAGTCAACAAAATAGCAAAATATTAGAAAAGATCTCCAAGGCCATGAAGGACAGAGGCCATAACAGGGACGCACAGCAGTGCTGCATGAAAATTAAGGAGCTAAGGCAAGCCTACCACAAAGCCAGAGAGGCAAACGGAAGGTCCGGGGCAGAGCCGCAAACATGCCGCTTCTACGCGGAGCTGCATGCCATGCTAGGGGGTGCAGCCACCACTACCCCAACCGTGTGCTATGACTCTGTCACTGGAGAAACACACAGGGAAGAGGGTTCGGGGTACGAGGAAGATAAGGATGAAGATAATGTAGATAGCTCACAGCAGCAAGGAAGCAGAGAAACCGGTTTCCCCAAAAGCCAAGATATGTTTATCACCCTGGACCTGGAGCCAGTAACACCCGAACTCACCCAAGGCGTGCTCTCAGACCGTGAGGGCACACAGGGGATCTCTGATGAGTGTACCTTTGTAAATATTACACATGGTTTAAAAGCAAGCGTGTTTAATGATTAATGATTAATTTGCCCTGGCAATCGCGGCCAGTACAGTTACTGGAAAAGTCTGTTAACATGTATGGGGATGGAGCGGAAATCCTCCAGGGACATCTCCAAAAAGCTCTCCTTCATGTACTCCCAAAGCCTTTGCAAAAGGTTTCTGGGAAGGGCTGCCTTATCCCGTCCGCCATGATAGCACACTTTACCACGCCAGGCCAGTAGCACGTAGTCTGGAATCATTGCATAACAAAGCATGGCAGCGTATGGTCCCAGTGTTTTCTGGCATGCAGACAACATCCATTCCTTATAGCTCTTTGTTATCCTAAGGAGAGTGATATCATTCACAGTCACCTGGTTGAAATGGGGTGTTTTTATTAAGGGGACATTCAGAGGTGCCTGTTCCTGCTCAGCTGAACAGAAATGTTCCCCGCTGTTAGCCACGCGGTGGGGGGAGGGGTGAAGTGATCATCCCCGATAATTGGGTGTGTGGGGGGGAAGGGGGTTAGTTGGCTTTGTGCTGCATGTTAACCTGGAAACTGCAGCCCCTCCTTTTACATTGCAAACACATTTTAAATAGCCAACCCAATGGGTGCTTGGTATGGGAAATGAGGGTGCTACTCTTTGAAACCATTCCCACATGTTAAGAAGGTTAAAAAAAACAAAAGACTGTGGCTTACCATGGCTGCCTGCAAGCCGAAATCTGTTGCCTGGCACTGCGTGAGTGATCTCTCACACCAAACCGGCAGGCACTCAATATAAGAGGAAAAATGCGACCTTGTAATGAAAGCACATGTGCTGTGTAATCTGAAAAGCAAAATTTAAGGTGAAAGAGTGTACCCATTGCTCTCTAAAATGTGTCTTTTTTAACCACCTCTCCCTTCTCCTCCACCAGCTGCAAATGTTTCTCCTTCACAGAGGCTAGTGAAGATTAGAAGGAGAAAACGGCGGACTCGGGATGACATGTTCACATAGCTCCAGATGTCCTCCCATGCTGAAAGAGCACAGCAGAATGCGTGGAGGCAGTCAATGTCAGACTACAGAAAAGCACAGTATGAATGAGGGGAGAGGTGGCGGGATGAATCGCGGGATGAACAGAGCAAGTGGCGGGCTGAAGATGATAGGTGGTGTCAGCTTGCAGACAGAAGGCAAGAGCTAATGCTCCGGCTGCTGGAGCATCAAACTGATATGCTCCATCATATGGTTGAGCTGCAGGAAAGGCAGCAGCAGCAGAGACCGCCGCTACAGCCCCTGTGTAACCAACTGCCCTCCTCCCCAAGTTCCATAGCCTCCTCACCCAGACGCCCAAGAACACGGTGGGGGGGCCTCCGGCCACCCAGTCACTCCACCCCAGATGATTGCCCGAGCATCGGAAGGCTGGCCTTCAATAAGAGTTAAAGTTTTAAACTGCAGTGTGTCCTTTTCCTTCCCTCCTCCCCCACCCATCCCGGGCTACCTTGGCAATTATCCCCCTAGTTGTGTGATGAATTAATAAAGAATGCATGTGAAGTAACAATGACTTTATTGCCTCTGCAAGCGGTGCTCGAAGGGGAAGGGGAGGGTGGCATGGTTGGTTTCCAGGGAAGTAGAGTGAACCGGGTGGGGGGTGGGGCGGAGGGTTCATCAAGGAGAAACAAACAGAAGTTTCACACCGTAGCCTGGCTAGTCACAAAACTCGTTTTCAAAGCTTCTCTGATGCGCACCGTGCCCTGCTGTGCTCTTCTAACCGCCCTGGTGTCTGGCTGCGCGTAATCAATGGCCAGGCAATGTGCCTCAACCTCCCACCCCACCATAAATGTCTCCCCCTTACTCTCACAGATATTGTGGATCGCACAGCAAGCAGCAATAACAATGGGGATATTCTTTTTGCTGAGGTATGAGCGAATCAGTAAGCTGCGCCAGCATGCTTTTAAACGTCCAAATGCACATTTCACCAAAATTCAGCACTTGCTCAGCCTGTAGTTGAACAGGTCCTGACTACTGTCCAGGATGCCTGTGAACGGCTTCATGAGCCATGGCATTAAGGGGTCGGCTGGGTCCCCAAGGATCACGATAGGCATTTCAACATCCCCAACGGTTATTTTCTGGTCCGGGAAGAAAGTCCCTTCCTCCAGCTTTCGAAACAGACCAGAGTGCCTGAAGACGCGAGCATCATGTACCTTTCCCGGCCATCCCACGTTGATGTTGGTGAAATGTCCCTTGTGATCCACCAGGGCTTGCAGCAGAATTGAAAATACCCCTTGCGGTTTATGTACTCGGTGGCTTTGTGCTCCGGTGCCAAGATAGGGATATGGGTTCCGTCTATCGCCCCACCACAGTTTGGGAATCCCATTGCAACAAAGCTATCCACTATGGCCTGAACATTTCCCAGAGTCACTACCCTTGATATCACCAGGTCTTTCATTGCCCTGGCAACTTGGATCACAGCAGCCCCCACAGTATATTTGCCCACTCCAAATTGATTCCTGACTGACTGGTAGCTGTCTGGCGTTGCAAGCTTCCACAGGGCTATCGCCACTCGCTTCTCAACTGTGAGGGCTACTCTCATCCTGGTATTCTGGCGCTTCAGGGCAGGGGAAAGCAAGTCACAAAGTTCCATGAAAGAGCCCTTACGCATGCAAAAGAATCGGCGTTCCACGGCATGAACCTGCCCCAGTAACACCATGATTTATACATTGCTGGGGCCTGTGCCTTGTGAGAGGTCTATGTCCATGTCAAGTTCCTCATCACTCTCGTCGCCGCTCTGCAATCGCCTCCTCGGCTGGTCCTGGTTTTGCTTTTGCATGTCCTTGCTCTGCATATACTCCAGGACAATGCGCGTGGTGTTCATAATGCTCATAATTGCCGCGGTGATCTGAGCGGGCTCCAAGATCGCAGTGCTATAGTGTCTGGTCTGAAAAAAGGCGCGAAACTAGTATCTGACGGAGGGAGGGAGGGAGGGGTGAGTGACGACATGGTGTACAGGTACAGGGAATTAAAATCAAGAAAGGTTGCTGTGCATCAGGGAGAAACACAAACAATTGTCACACAGAATGGCCCTCCCTAAAGATTGAACTCAAAACTCTGGGTTTAGCAGGCCATTGATTTCACGGAGGGAGGGGGAAGCAAATGAATACAGAACAAATCTATTTTTTACATCTTAAGCTGGCAGACGATGGTGCAGCATGACTGATAGCCCTCGGCATCTTCTGGGCGCTTGGCAGAAAATAGCATACTACGACTGATAGCCATCATCATCAAGACTGCCCAGGTGCCCATGATTGACAGCCACTGCAGTACGACGATGACGGATACCAGTCGTAATATACCATCTTCTACCAAAAGGCAAGGGGCTGCTGCTGTGTGCAATGCAGCCCCACGTCTGCCAGCCCCACGTCTGCCAGCACCCAGATCGCCAACGAAGGCTACCAGTCATACTGCACCGTCTACTGCCAAAAGGCAAATAGCTGCTGCTGTGTAGCAACACAGTACCACGTCTGCCGGCACCCAGAGGACATATGGTGATGGTGAGCTGAGCTGAGCTGAGCTGAGCGGGCTCCATGCTTGGCGTGGTATGTTGTCTGCACAGGTAACCCAAGTAAAAAGGCACGAATCGATTGTTTGCAGTTGCTCTGATGGAGGGGGAGGTGCCTGACGACATGTACCCAGAACCCCCTGCAACACTGTTTTGCATTATTCAGGCATTGGGATCTCAACCCAGAATTCCAATGGGCGGCGGAGACTGCGGGAACTGTGGGATAGCTACCCACAGTGCAACGCTCTGGAAGTCGACGCTAGCCTTGGTACTGTGGACGTGGTCTGCCGACTTCATGTACTTAGAGCATTTTCTGTGGGGACAGAAATGCTGTATACAACCGATTTCTATAAAACCGGCTGTATACAACCGGCTGTATACAACCGATTTCTATAAAACCGGCTTCTATAAATTCGACCTAATTTCGTAGTGTAGACATACCCTGAGAGAAACAAGCCACACCACAGAAGCATTTTTAAACTGGTTTAACCATGTCTACACTAGGGGTTTTACCAGTATAGAAATGTTGCAAAAAATCACACTTCCAAGCTGATATTGCTACAATGGTGAAAGTTTGTAGTGTAGGGCCTTGTCTACACTACGAGAGTAGTTCGATTTTACTTAAATCGAATATTTGGAATCGATATTGCAAAGTCGAACGTGTGTGTCCACACTAAGGACAGTAATTCGACTTTGTGAGTCCACACTAACGGGGAAAGCGTCGACATTGGAAGCGGTGCACTGTGGGCAGCTATCCCACAGTTCCCGCAGTCCCCGCTGCCCATTGGAATTCTGGGTCGAGCCACCAATGCCTTCTGGGTAAAAAAATGTGTCGAGGGTGCTTTTGGGTAACTGTCGTCATCCATCCATCACTCACTCCCGCCCTCCCTCCCTCCCTGAAAGCGCCGGCGGGAAATCATTTCGCGCACTTTTCAAGTCATTGACAGCGCGGACGCCACAGCACTGTGAGCATGGAGCCCGCTGCAACCATCGCTGCAGTTGTGGCCGCTCTCAACGCCTCGCAGCTTATCATACAGGTTGCCCTGAGGCAGATGCAGAAAAGTCAGGCGAGGAGGCTACGTCAACGCGGTGATGGCCTGAAGTNACTGGCTGCCATTTGGACACAAGCTCTCCTGTTCATTATAATCTCATAGTTCAGTGGTTAGCAGATGGCGACATATTGGTCGTACGCCATGATGGTGAGAAAAGCAGAGTCAACCGCAGTGAAGAAGATGAAGAGAAAGACTTGGGTAACACATTCAGCATAAGAAATTGACCTGGTGTTTAACAGGGAGTTGGCCACGGACTTGGGGACAGTGAGGGAGATGGATCCGAGGTCTAAGACGGACAGATTCATCAGGAAGGAATACATGGGGGTGTGAAGGTGATGGTCAAGCAGTGCAAAGATGATAACAAGAAAATTCTCTGTCAGGGCTACCAGGTAAATCCCTAGAAACAGGATAAAGTGTAAAATATGCAGCCCCAGAAAATCGGAGAATCCCAGAAGAAAGAACTCAGTCATGGTGGTTCGGTTGGACATTTTCTTTCTCAGTACATCATGTGCTGCCTGGGGAGGGGGAAGGACAAGGGCAATGTTAGGAGAGAGCGTTCCTCACCTGTAACAATCTCACCAGTAGTGAACTGCATTGTGACACCAGTGTAAATTGCCACAGCTCCCTTACAGTCGAGCAGTGTCCATTTCCACCATCTGAGGATCTGGTCCCAGATGCGGCTTGATAAAATGCCATGTAAATATGGAACCAGTTACAATCCAAACCCTACAATCTTAGGAACGACGGTCCTCCTATTGCGACAATGGAGAGCTATTTTACGAGAGGAGAGTGAGGCTACTTCTACACTATGAACCAGGGGAGTGATTCCCAGCTCGGGTCCATGTCCTTGAGATGGCCCGATGAGAGCTAGCACAAGTATAAATCCTGGATAGTCATGCTAGCATGGGCAGCCACGCTGAGTAGGTGGCCCTGAGGTTCAGACAAGCTTGTACGTGGCATGATGTAGCTATGGTACCACCCATGCTACTGCAACTGCACTGTGATATATACTCAGCCATCTAGCACAAGCGCATGCACGTGAGCTGGGGAATCACAGCCCTAGCTTGTAATGTAGATGTATCCTAAAAGAATTTGTCTTGTTTAGCCGAGCAAAAAGTCGGCTGAGAGGGGATGTGGTTGCTCTCTTTAAATAGATCAGGGGGATAAACACCAGGGAGAGAGAAGAGCTATTGATGCTAAAGGAGAATACTGAAACAGGAACTAATGCGGATAAGCTGGCGATGAGTAAATTTAGGTTGGAGATGAGGAGAAGGTTTTTCCCCAGCAGAAGAGGGCTGAACTAGGGCTGACATTTATTCCTTAAAAAACAACAACTTTAGATACTAATTTTCAAAAAAAATGCAAATAGGACTCCTGACCATAGACAATACTATCTTATACTTAGGCTTAGCAGTATTTAATTTATATATATATATATATATATATAATTTTGACTGATTAAACATTTTTTTTATTTTTATCAGTTTAAATTTTCACAATTGCAGGAAATTATGGAGGGATCAGACAATAGTTATTTAATGACAGTACATGTTGAGTTTCAAAAAATTAAAACTTGAGAACTGTGAAAGCACAATGTTTCAACATGACGTGAAGATATAGAAAGTCAATAACCTTAAATCAGACACTCATAAGTTCTCAAGCAGCATTTTTCTTACTTTGTCTCACTGGAAATGTTGATCGTTGAAGGAAATATTTTTTCACTGGTTTGTGTGTATATGGTGAAATCAACATTTGCAAATATTTACTGATAAAAATCTAATCCTTCCAAGACTTCTTATAGAAGTAGCAATGGAAAGAGGATTGCATAGGCAAGACAAGACCATAACAATGAACTATTAGATTAGTTTTCCTAAAAGATTAAAGCAGCAGTCTGCATTGTGCATAATTCTCATTAAAATGTTGCAAGTGAACAAGAAATAATAACCAGAGTGTTTTTAAAAAAAATATTGAAGTCCTTGAGCTATATTGTCCTCTCCATTATACCAGATTTATGCCACCATAACTCCATTGATTTCAGTGGGTTTATACCACTGCAAAATTAGTACAATGGGTGGACATACAATATGATGGGGGCTAATTTAGTTAAATCAATGAGGAAAAAGATCTTGGAGTCATCGTGGATAGTTCTCTGAAGACGTCCAAGCAGTGTGTAGAGGCAGTCAAAAAAAGCAAACAGGATGTTAGGAATCATTAAAAAGGGGATAGAGAATAAGGCCTTGTCTACACTACGAGAGTAGTTCGATTTTACTTAAATCGAATTTTTGGAATCGATATTGCAAAGTCGAACGTGTGTGTCCACACTAAGGACAGTAATTCGACTTTGTGAGTCCACACTAACGGGGAAAGCGTCGACATTGGAAGCGGTGCACTGAGGGCAGCTATCCCACAGTTCCCGGAGTCCCCGCCGCCCATTGGAATTCTGGGTGGAGCCGCAAATGCCTTCTGGGTAAAAAAAAAAGGGGCCAGGGTGCTTTTGGGTAACTGTCATCATCCGTCCATCACTCCCGCCCTCCCTCCCTCCCTGAAAGCGCCGGCGGGAAATCATTTCGCGCACTTTTCCAGTCATTGACAGCGCGGACGCCACAGCACTGTGAGCATGGAGCCCGCTGCAACCATCGCTGCAGTTGTGGCCGCTCTCAACGCCTCGCAGCTTATCATACAGGTTGCCCTGAGGCAGATGCAGAAAAGTCAGGCGAGGAGGCTACGTCAACGCGGTGATGGCCTGAAGTCTGAGAGTAGCACAGACCTCTCAGAAAGCAGGGGCCCCAGCGCCGAGGACATCACGGTGGCAATGGGTCATGTTGATGCCGTGGAACGGCGATTCTGGGCACGGGAAACAAGCACTGAGTGGTGGGACCGCATAGTGCTGCAGGTCTGGGATGAATCACAGTGGCTGCGAAACTTCCGCATGCGGAAGGGAACTTTCCTTGAACTTTGTGAGTTGCTGTCCCCTGCCCTGAAGCGCAATGACACCCGGATGCGAGCAGCCCTGACTGTCCAGAAGCGAGTGGCCATAGCCCTCTGGAAGCTTGCAACGCCAGACAGCTACCGGTCAGTCGCGAACCAGTTTGGGGTGGGCAAATCTACCGTGGGGGTTGTTGTGATGCAAGTAGCCAAGGCAATCGTTGATGTACTGCTGCCAAAGGTAGTGACCCTGGGAAACTTGGAGGCGATCATAGATGGCTTCGCAGCGATGGGATTCCCAAACTGCGGTGGGGCCATAGATGGAACTCACATCCCTATCCTGGCACCGGAACACCAGGCCAGCCAGTACATTAACCGAAAGGGCTACTTTTCCATGGTGCTGCAAGCACTGGTGGACCACAGGGGACGTTTTACCAACATCTACGTGGGATGGCCGGGCAAGGTTCATGACGCTCGTGTTTTCAGGAACTCTGGTCTGTTTAGACGGCTGCAGCAAGGTATTTACTTCCCGGACCACAAAATAACTGTTGGGGATGTGGAGATGCCTATAGTCATCCTCGGGGACCCAGCCTACCCGCTAATGCCCTGGCTCATGAAGCCCTATACAGGTGCCCTGGACACTGAAAAAGAACTCTTCAACTACCGTCTGAGCAAGTGCAGAATGGTGGTGGAGTGTGCTTTTGGACGTCTCAAGGGGAGATGGAGAAGCTTGCTGACTCGCTGTGATCTCAGCGAAACCAATATCCCCATTGTTATAGCAGCTTGCTGTGTGCTCCACAATCTCTGTGAGAGCAAGGGGGAGACCTTTATGGTGGGGTGGGAGGTTGAGGAAAATAGCCTGGCTGCTGATTACTCACAGCCAGACAGCCGGGCGATTAGAAGAGACCAGCGGGAAGCGCTGTGCATCCGGGAGGCTTTGAAAGCAAAGTTCCTGAGTGAGCAGGGTAACCTGTGACTTTCTAATTTTGTGTACAGAGAAGCCTTCACCCCACTCCCAACACACGTTTCAAAATAAAAATAGTTCTACTTTGATAAAGCACACCGTTTTCTTTAATACTGTTTTCGCGGGAATTTTTAAAAACTGGGACGCAGAGTGTGGTGCGGAGCGGGTGTAGTGTAGTCGCGCGAATGCAGCTTCTAAACTCAAGGACTGACAGGCTCCGCTGCGGTGGGATGGTTCTTTCAACGGAGCCTGTCACCCCTCCTGATAGGGACTGTGTGTATGGGGGGGGCTATGTGACTTTGTGGCAGGGGGGGGACGGTTACAGATCCCCTGCTGTGTGGCTCTGTGATCCTGCCTAAGGACCGCCGCTTAAGATCTCTAACTGCCCTCCCCTGCCACAAAGTCACAGAGCAACCCACCCCCCACCACATAACATGAAAAGAACCTCCCAGACTAACCAGGGTAAGTAGTCACTGCATCACTGCACTATGTATGTGCCCTGCCGCTGTGCCTGCCCCCGCCTATGTACCCTGCCAAAGGTGACTGTCCTGTCCAATTACCAACCCCCTTTCCCCCCCTCCTCCAAAAGAACATGATGGAAACAGTAGTTAACAGAAACATATTTTTTATTATCAACTACACATGGGACTGGGAAGTGAAACTTGGACGGGGGCTTGTGTCAGGCGGGAAGGAAAGAACTTGTCAAACTTTGGGGACTGAGAGCCTTCTGCTGCTCGAGCTCTCTGCAGGGGTGGAGTGAGAGTTAGCAGGGACTCTGCCGCCTCTCCTTGTGTGCACTTTGGGTGAAGGGAGTATGGGACTTGGTGGCGGGGGAGGGCGGTTAGAGATGGACTGCAGCGGGGCTCTGTCCTCCTGCCTCCGTTCCTGCAGAACATCCACAAGGCGCCGGAGCGTGTCCGTTTGCTCCCTCAGTAGTCCAAGCAGGGTTTGAGTCGCCTGCTGGTCTTCCTGACGCCACCTCTCCTCCCGATCCATGTTGGCTTGGTGCATTTGGGACAAGTTCTCCCGCCACTGGGTCTGCTGTGCTGCCTGGGCTCGGGAGCAGGCTATAAGCTCTGAGAACATGTCCTCCCGTGTCCTCTTCTTCTTACGCCTAATCCTCCCTAGCCTCTGGGAGTGTGATGACAGGCTAGGTTGTGAGACAGTCGCAGATGGGGCTGTGGGAATGGGAAAAAGGGAGTGAATTCCTCAGAAAGATAAATGTACTTGTGAACAAAGAACATAGTCTTTCTCTGTGAACAGGACCATGCACAGCACCTATCACATGCGCACTCAGCACAAGGTCGAATTCTCGGCCTTCGCATTCAGTGTCTGGGGTTTTGCAGAGCACTTTTGAGAACCCTGTCAGGACAACGGAATTGCTCTTGCACGCAGACATGGTAAGCCGTAGATTCGTGGCAGCTTAAAACTTTAATATTAGCAATGGCCTCATTTCACATTGAAATCAATGTCGGTCCCTGCTGCCAGCAATCCGGCAAGCAGGAAGTCTGCTCCTGTCCCACACCCTCGCGGCTGTCCCCGGGAACGATCCCTTTCGGCTGACCCTCTCCCGCCTCCACCGCGTGGCTGCAAACCAGCGGTTACAGTTCTGTAAAGGAACGGTAAAGCAGTCCCAACACTAACATTCCCCTACCTCATTCAAAGCAGGTCATCATGAGCGACATCACCCTCATGAGGATCTCTGAGAGCGACAGACAGAGAATGCTCCGGGAAAGCCTTCAAAGACCAGGGCCGTATGCCGCCCTGCTGTGCAGAGCAATGATTCCCGAGTACTTGCTAGTCTCGTGGCGCGGCAACGTGTCCTACTACGGAGGACCCAATAAGGCCGCTCTCCCCAAGAACCTAATGCAGCGGATTTCAAATTACCTGCAGGAGAGCTTCCTTGAGATGTCCCAGGAGGATTTCTACTCCATCCCCGGACATATAGACCGCATCTTACTGTAGCTGCAGTAGCAGGGACTAAACAGTAGAGCGGCTTGGGCAGGACAATCATGCAAAACCGGACATTGCTAGATTTTTTTTCAATAGTTGCACTGCCCATGACTGAACCGTAAAGTTAATCAAACTAATCATGAGAAACCCATTTTTTAAATTGTTAATATTCATGTTCTGTTACAAATAAATGTTTAGATGTTTACAACACTTACTGGATGATCCTTCACCAGATTCTGTGTCCGGGGTAACGGCTGGGGAGGGTTGGTAGGGGATCTCTGTAAGGGTGATGAAGAGATCCTGGCTGTCGGGGAAATCAGCGTTGTGAGCGCTGTCGACTGCCTCGTCCTCCTCATCTCCTTCCTCATCTTCCCCGTCCGCTAACATGTCCGAGGATCCGGCCGTGGACACTATCCCATCCTCAGAGTCCACAGTCAGTGGTGGGGTAGTGGTGGCGGCCGCACCGAGGATGGAATGCAGTGCCTCGTAGAAACGGGATGTCTGGGGATGGGATCCGGAGCGTCCGTTTGCCTCTTTGGTCTTCTGGTAGCCTTGCCTCAGCTCCTTGATTTTCACGCGGCACTGCGTTACATCCCGGCTGTATCCTCTCTCTGCCATGTCTTTAGAGATCTTCTCATAGATCTTTGCATTCCGTCTTTTGGATCGCAGCTCGGAAAGCACGGACTCATCGCCCCACACAGCGATGAGATCCAAGACTTCCCGATCAGTCCATGCTGGGGCCCTCTTTCTATTCTGAGATTGCACTGCCATCAGTGCTGGAGAGCTCTGCATCGTTGCCAGTGCTGCTGAGCTCGCCACGATGTCCAGACAGGAAATGAGATTCAAACTGGCCAGACAGGAAAAGGAATTCAAATTCAAATTTTCCCGGGGCTTTTCCTGTGTGGCAGTTCAGAACATCCGAGCTCTTACTGCTGTCCAGAGCGTCAACAGAGTGGTGCACTGTGGGATAGCTCCTGGAGCTATTAGCGTCGATTTCCATCCACACCTAGCCTAATTCGACATGGCCATGTCGAATTTAGCGCTACTCCCCTCGTCGGGGAGGAGTACAGAAGTCGAATTAAAGAGACCTCTATGTCGAACTAAATACCTTCGCGGTGTGGACGGGTGCAGGGTTAATTCGATGTAACGGCGCTAACTTCGACATAAACGCCTAGTGTAGACCAGGCCTAAGATGCAGAATATATTATTGCCCTTATATAAATCTATGGTACGCCAACATCTTGAATACTGCATACAGATGTGGTCTCCTCATATCAAAAAAGATAGACTGGCATTAGAAAAGGTTCAGAGAATGGCAAGTAGAATGATAAGGGGTTTGGAGCGGGTCCCATATGAGGAGAGATTAAAGAGGCTAGTACTTTTCAGCTTGGAAAAAAGGAGATTAAGGGGGGATATGATAGAGGTATATAAAATCATGAGTGATGTGGAGAAAGTAGATAAGGAAAAGTTGTTTACTTATTCCCATAAAACAAGAACTAGGGGCCACCAAAGGAAATGAATGGGTAGCAGGTTTAAAACAAATAAAATTAAGTTCTTCTTCAAACAGCGCACAGTCAACTTGTGGAACTCCTTGCCTGAGGAGGTTGTGAAGGCTAGGACTATAGCAGTGTTTAAAAGAGAACTGGATAAATTTATGAAGGTTAAGTCCATTAAAGGCTATTAGCCAGGATGGGTAAGGAATGGTGTCCCTAGCCTCTGTTGACAGAGGGTGGAGATGGATAGCAGGAGAGAGATCATTTGATCATTACCTGTTAGGTTCACTCCCTCTGGGGCACCTGACATTGGCCACTGTCGGTAGACAGGATACTGGGCTAGATGGACCTTTGGTCTCACCCAGTACGGCTGTTCTTATGACAGTTTTTATTCAGAAAAAATTCATAGTGGAGGAAATTCTGATCTCAGGAATGAAGCCAAAATAACTCCAATGACTTCATCTTCATCAACTCTGATGTTACTGAGATCCCAGTCTGGCCCAACCAGAGTCTTGCTTGATTAAACACTTATAAGTAACTCAAAATGTGGCTCCTAAATAGGCTTGTTCAGCAATTTATAACCATAGATCAATATATCAGCTGCAGATATTCCAAACCCAATTGTCTTCTCTCACGTACCTTGGAGAAAGGCAAAAATGCTACCCAGAGATACGGACCTGGAGCCAATACACGGTGTGAATATTCCTTTCATTCACAACATGCATCTGACCCCAAAGCATCTCAAAGGTGGTAAGAAAAATGAGCCACCACACTGCTTTGGCCTCACTCTAGGAGAAGCAGACCCTGTGCAGATTTTGCAGAGCTGCCACTTTTCCACCAAAGACAGGTAAGAATAATACTGGGTGTGTTCTTGGGGCAGTATAAATAAATACTCTCATGTAGGAGAAATGGCAGAAGCCCTACACATTCCTCAAATGTCACAGTGATGGATAAAGTTCAGACAGAAGGTTCAAGACAGAGGGGGAACAGATTATTTACTAGAATAAAGAGATAGATCATACACGTGCCTCAGCACCAAGAAGCCAGCAGATTTCCGATGGGTTCCCATGTTTCCATTTCAGTGATCAGGAGCTGGTTGTGGGAGGGGTTTGTAGACACCCCCTCCACTCTGTGAATTGCCAATTCTCAGTTCATATTCCCAAGTGTGGGAACTGATACCTTGGCCCACAGAGTGTTTTGTTCTCTTTGCCAAACTCAGATCTGGTTCCTTGTTTTGTAATATCACTATACAGAGTACACCATCTAAACTTGGACCAGTGAGATATATGGGACATAAAGGTGTTGTGTTTGTGTGTGAGAGCCAGGGAATATGTGTCTATGATTGTTTTTGTGCTGGGGAAAAGAGTGTGTTCGGTGCATTTAGGCTGGTGTGATAGAGTGAGTGTTTGCACGTTGGATAATGTATGTGTGCCTGCTTCTGTGAAGTGGGAGTGAGCAACATGGTGTATGTGTGTGCATCAGTCTATGAACGATACTGCGTGGATGTTTGTGTGAGTGTTTGCCTGTGTGTTTAAATGGCAACAATTGAACACAATAAAAGTTATCTTCCTCTTTCCTTATTGCTCTTAATCTAGCAAATCAAATTCCCCATCATATGCGGGAGGCAAAATCCAAATAGAGCTGGGCGAATAATAGATTTTTCATTTCCCTGGCAATTTTGAAAAATCAGAAAAAAAATAATTGTAGGTCAAACTGAAAATGGTATTTTCCAGATTTCAAGTGAATCAAAAAGTCAAAAACAATTTTGTTTCAGGTTTCATTTTGACAAAATCTAAACATTTTCTTTCAATGTTGACCACATTTTGAAGTAAAATTAAGGAAACATTTTAAATGAAAAGTCATTTTGTAATGGAAAATCAAAATGTTTCATTCCAAAAAGGTCAATTGTTTTACACTTCAACTGACAATGCCACTTTTTTAACCTCTGATCAGCACAAATGTTGTGGTCCATTTTAAGAATGGGCTTAATTCTTCTCACACACTGATATAAATCCTGATTATTTCCATTGAATCTCCTTTAGTGTCAGTGGATTTACTGCAAATTTATATCAGTCTAAACTAGGAGCTGAACTTTTCTCTGGCAGCTTGATCAACATGCCCAGGTTTTTTTACTGTTTATTTAGGATGTTTTAGCAAGTTTACAAATCCTTGCCAGGTAAATATCAGAAACAAGACAATCATTACAACAGTGAACTTTGGTTTAAAGAGACATCAGACGGGAATATACTCACCAGATCTTTCTATTTAACAGGGTGATATCATAGTACAGAGTGAGGATCATTACAACTCCTATGTCATTTCTGGTGATTATATTAAATTGAGTGAAATCTCTGTATTCACATATTTAACAGATCAGGTATGTCTATCAAATGTTCATATGTGAAGAATTGGACAGGTGTGCTGGGATTTTTTTTTTTTTTTTTGCCGGTGAATATACTTTGAGCACTGAATAAGAGGTAAACAAATATTTAAGTACCTATCTGTCCTCTGTCTATTTTGCTGAATATGTAATTGTTGTATTAATTTTCCATAACCAACCTCCCATATTGTTTTGAACCATTCCTCAATGGTTGGACTATTTTTCTTTTCCCATTGAGAGCTTACTAATAGCTGAGAAGTTACTAGAAGATCAGAGGTTAATTTTTCATTTCTTTTTGTGTGACCATTTCCACCAGGAAACCCCAGGAGGATCACCAGAAGGTTATTAGATAATAAATATCCAATAATTGGGTCATTTTGTTACAGATTGCTTCCAATACTCTCTAATGACTAGACATGTCTAATGCATCAAATCTCCTCTTTCACCACAATTTCTCTAACATTTATCCCCATTTAATCTATATATATATATTTAACCTGGCTGTGTGAGGTACCATTCAAACAGTATTTTAAAGAAATGTCCTTGTATTGTGCTACAGACTCAGGTTGCTTGGCCTCTTTTCCAGATCAAACCCCATTCCTCTGCATGCCGTTTTTTTTTAACTGTTCCTCATAGGTCAGGTTTGCTAAACCTTTGATCATTTTTGTTGGTCTCCTCTGAACTCTCTCTAACCTGTCCACATCTTTCTTAAACTGTGGCACCCAGGACCGGACACAGTACTCCAACTGAGGCCTCACAAGTGCCAAATAGAGCGGGACAATTACCTCCCATGTCTTATATAAGACACTCTTTTTAATAAACCCAAATGATATTTTCGCAACTACATCACATTGTTGACTCATATTCAGTTTGTGATCCACTGCAGCTCTGAGATACTTCTCAGCAATGCCACCACTTAGGCAGTGATTCCCCATTTTGTAGTTATACATTTTATTTTTCCTTGATAAGAGAAGCACTTTGCACTTGTCTTTATTGAATTTCCTCTTGTTGATTTTAGAATAATTCTCCAATTTGTCAAGGTCATTTTGAATTCTCATCCTGTCCTCCAAAGTGTTTGCAACCCCTCCCAGCTTGGTTTCATCTGCAAGTTTTATAAGCATATGCTATCCTTCGTTATCCAAGTCATTAATAAAAATATTGAATAATGGCCTTAAAAATCCCACCAGAAAAGAGTTGCAGGTTTTGATCATAAAACTATGGGTGGAGATTTTCACCTAGGGGACTAGGATGTCAAATTCCCATTAAAACTAATTGGAATTTTGGTGGCCAAATATCTATAGGCAACTTTGAAAATCCCATCAGTGGTCATGTTGGCCCCTCCATGAACAGAAAATAGCCTACATCACCAAGAGAGAAGTGGAGTTGTGTTACTCTGAGATGTTGCCTAATTCAGCTAAAATCTCCTGGAATTAATTTTAATACTTCTGGTCAAAAACAGGGGAGAGGATCAGAATCATTCTACACCATTATTTAAAGAAAATTTTATTTTTTTTAATTCATAGAAATTTAGAATCTTTTTTAAAAACCTACCATTTTGTGAGGTTTTTTGAGAATATTTTTCCCTATTTTTGGTGGAGGTGAAATTAGATTAATAGATTCCAAGGCCAGAAGGGACCATAGTGACTGTCTAGTCTGACCTCCTGTATAACCCAACCCACAGAACATCCCCAAAATAATACCTAGAGCAGATCCTTTAGAAAAACATCCAATCTTGATTTGAAAGTTGTCAGTGGTGGAATCTACAAAAGAAGTAATTAATAATAAACTAATTGAGATATTCAAAGAGGATTAATGGAGCTAGGCACTCCTCTCCTGTCAAAAGCCAATGGGATTTAGACACACAAATCCAGTAGGTTGCTTTGAATAGTCCAGCCTTTCTGGATAATGAGAGCATGCAGTTACTTTGTAGTAGATTAAACTCTATGATGGGAAGAAACTCACCTTCCTCATGCCATAGACCATTCACAAACTGATGATGATGAGACTCCACAATGGGCAGGTTATTCGAGAACTGTCCTCTATAGGGCCTCTTAGACTTTTCTCTGAATCAGGTGGTACTGGCCACTGTCAGGGACAGAATATTTACCTAGTTAGACAGATCCTATGACAAGCAGATGCTGTCAAATAAAAATGCAATGAATGTTGCACACACATCAATTCAAATGCATTTAATTTATTTTTTATTAATCATTATTAAAGCTGCTCAAAAATGAAAAATTATATTTTTGTGGGAAATGTCATTGTTTTATAACATCCCACGGTATTGCTTTTGGATGGGGGTGGACAAAAAATGAAACTGGAGACTGAAAAGTGTTTGGTTTTCAATAAACTTCTCTAGTAAAAATGCAAGTTTATGGTAAACATGTTCTAGTTTGGGGAAAAGATTTCTGATATTGAAAACTTCCCCCCCCAAACCTGAAAAAACATACAAAAATGTTTTCCATCTCCAGGTTTTCATAAAACCAAAACCAAAAATGACTTCCCCACACCATTGCCACTCATTATGAATTATCCTCCAAGTAACTATTATTCCCATTGGATGGATGACAAACTGAGGAAAGGAGCTGTGAAGAGCCTGAACAAAGCCAGAGGAATAGTTGGGATCAGATCTCAGGGCACCTTGGACCTTAGCTTTTTATTAATTAATAAATTAATTAATTTATTATCTGATAGTTGCACCTAATATGAGAGGACCATTATATTAGGTAAGACACAGTATCCACCCCAAGGAGCCTAGAGTAGAAAAGACTAGGAAAGAGTGCAAGGGAAAAGACAGCCCCAGGGAATGACTTTCCCAAGGTAACACAGCAGGTCAGCGGCAGGGCTAAGTCCTGTGTGCCCTTAGTGTTTGCCTCACAATCTTTCCTCTGCTGCCTTGTTTTAATTGTGATTATTTTAGTTTCTGGAAACTCTTTAGGGAACTAGAGGGCAAGAGAAATTGGCTGTTGAGGCCTCAGGGAGTGAGTCCGAAAAGCCTGTAGAAAACAGACATGGATAAATCACCTTCCTGCAGCACCAAAGTTTTGGAGACACAGCTCATCTGCAGACAGCACAGATCTCACTGTATTTCCTGCAGCTCTGCCTCAGTTTGGTGGGGGAATGGCCTCTTATAATACAGTGATCGGGGCATTAGATAGATAGATCAATAGAACAGTGGGCATGGGGCTAGAGAGAGATGGGGTGACCAGATGTCCCGATTTTATAGGTACAGTCCTGATATTTGGAGCTTTTTCTTATATAGGCTCCTATTATCCCCCCACCCCAGTCCCGATTTTTCACACTTGCTGTCTGGTCACGCTAGAGAGAGAGGGGTAACCAGTTGCAGTCTGTATCTGGAGGAGAAAAGATATCTTAGTCTGGGAGGATTCCACACAGACCGGCACCGTAAGTTTGCTCTTGGAATGAAATATATTTTTGGGTTTCAGAGTGGCACTTTAAGGATGAAATTGTAAGTGACATTAGATTTTTTTTCATAGTTTCACTCTTACCTCAATTTGGGCACGGGAAACTGAGGCAGTCTAAAGCATTTACCTTAGGAAACATGGGGCAGAATATTCATGCCTCAGTTTCATTCTATTGGAAGTGGGGGAATTGATCAAATTGACACACATATTTTTTAGAATGGATCGAGGAGTTTACATTAAAATAGTCCAAACATTGTGACAAACACTATCGGCTCATTGTTGCTTTTCTCTCTGTATAAATTAGTTTCTTGTTATTGCTGTCTATCTGTCTGTTTATATTTTTCTTTCTATATTAGTTTGTTTATACTTCTCGATCTACCTGTTAGTTTGGGTTAGTTCTGTCTTTCTCTCTCACTCTCTATATCTGTTCTTTTTTTACTTGTGTCTCTCTGTTAGTTTGTTGTTAGATCTATCAAACTATCTATCTATCTATCTAGCATCAGTTTGTGTCTAGTTCTCAGTTTATTGTTTCATCTGTCTATTATATTGCTGCAAGTGTAGTTGAATCAAGTGGGTTAGAGTAGTGGGGACTAGGAGCAAGGATTCCTGTGTTCTATCCCCAGCTCTGTAAAGTTAGTGTGGTCAAGTGGGTAAGAGTAGCAGGGACTGAGAGCCAGGACTGCTGAGTTTTATATGTGGCTCTGGGAGGAAGTTCAGAGCCGTATTCATGACTCGAGTTTACTGTGTATTTATGGCTGGGTTTGGTCACCTCCATGCTAAAAGCTGCTCCCGTTTAGAGCAGTATAAATGGGGAGTAAATCCATGGCATGCAGTGAAATTACCCCACATTCGCAGCTTGTCCCTGACAGCAGAATCTGACAGCAGAATCTGGCCAGACAGACCCCCAATTCCCCTCGGAAAACTGAGGACAGTAACATTTATACACCGTTATCCAGAGTTCACCCACCTCTGGGCAACAGAAGTATACAAATTTCTCAAAAGCAATTGTTCCAATTTCTCCACTTCATTACCCTGGTGTAAATTATGAGTAACCGCTGTGGAGTCCATTGAGCTGATTCTATTTTCTCTCACCCCAATGTAAATCAGGAGTAACACCATTGGAGTCAGTGGGGCTGTTTTCTCCATCCTCATTCCCATATTACATCAATCTTCCCAAGCTAAGGGTCTGACTCAAGGAAATTAAGGTGGTTATCAAAAAAGGAGAGTTATTTTACTGATCTAATCCTGTCCCTTGCTCTTGTCCCTCCCTCTGCAACCATCACACGATGTCCTGAGAAAGAAAATGTCCAACCGAACCACAAAGTTCCTTCTCTTGGGATTCTCTGATGTTCGGGAGCTGCAGATTTTGCACTTTGTGGGGTTTCTACTGATCTACCTGGCAGCCCTGATGGGGAATCTTCTTATCTTCATGGCTATAACCTTCGACCACCACCTTCACACCCCCATGTATTTCTTCCTGATGAATCTGTCCATCCTAGACCTTGGCTCCATCTCTGTCACCATTCCCAAATCCATGGCCAACGCCCTCATGAACACCAGATCCATTTCCTATGCTGGATGTGTTGCCCAAGTCTTTTTCTTCCTCTCCTTCATGACAGCGGATTTTTCCCTTCTCACCGTCATGGCGTATGACCGATATGTTGCCATCTGCCAACCACTGCACTATGACACAATGATGAACAGCAGAGCTTGTGTCCAAATGACAGCTGGTGCCTGGATCAGTGGGATTCTCTACTCTGTGCTACACACTGGGAACACGTTTGCATTGACCTTCTGTCGAGGCAACATGGTCGATCAGTTCTTCTGTGAAATCCCCCAGCTGCTGAAGCTCACCTGCTCTGACTCATATCTGAGTGAAGTTGGGGTTCTTGCCTTTAGTGTGTGTTTAGTCTTAGGCTGCTTTGTTTTTATCATTGTGTCATATGTTCAGATCTTCAAATCAGTGCTCAGAATCCCTTCTGAGCAGGGACGGCATAAAGCCTTCTCCACCTGCCTTCCTCACCTCACTGTGGTCTCCTTGGTTGTTTTCACTGGGGCCTTTGCCTACCTAAAACCCACCTCCAGCTCCCCATCTGCTCTGGATCTTGTGGTGGCAGTTCTCTATTCCGTATTGCCACAAATCATGAATCCAGTTATCTATAGCATGAGGAACAAGGAGATCAAAGCTGCCCTGAGGAGATTGACTGGTTATAGGTAATTCATGAAGAATTAATTTTCTGTCTTTCTCTAATTAAAGTTTGTTTACTTACTATCGGTTCATTAATGTCAGTTATTTACATGACCACACAGCTTGCACACAAACAGATCTAATTCTGATCTCAGTTGCACGAATGCAAATCCAGATTAACTGTTGTCACTGCTGCTGGGGTGATTTACACTAGTAGAAATTCTGGTCCAGTTGTGGAGTTAAATGGGTGTAAATTGTGTGCGTGAGTGGAATGAGACTTTCATTCTGTGCCCAAACAATACCTGTTACACTGCTTGGCCACTAGCACCTGTTCCATAGCCACTGAAAACAATGATGGGAGCTGTCTTGCTTGTGTGTATGAATCAGGAGTGGCTTCGTTGGAACAAAAGAAGTCAGACAGTTGTAAGATTGGGGTAGGTGAGAGAAGACATCCGTGTAGTTCCATTGACTCTGGTGGCCCTAAAGCAATTTTCAGCATCTGTCGATCTGACCTACTGTCTCCAAAGGAGCTGTATATCCATTGCCACCAGCTGGAGACTGAACCCATTGTCTTATAAACCACCATTCGTGGCCTAATCACTAGAGGGGGACAAGGAGCCAGACTGTGTTAGCCTGGCTCACGTGTACATTTGGGCGTGTGAGTGATGGAGAGACTGGCTAGAAATTACAGGGAGGTTTCTAACCACCAGCAGGGTAAAGTTCTGGAGCAGCCTCCAAATAGAAGTTGTGGTGGGCAAATTACCGAATTCATTTTAAGAGAGAGCTGGACACATGTCTGAGTGGGATTGTATGATGGGGCTGTCTTGTGATAGTGGAGGGCAGGGCTCAGCAACCCTGGGTCTCACTTGCGGCGTATGTCTTATGTTTCTAAAAGCTCATGCTTCAGGGTTTCATCTGGCCACTGGCAGGGGTCTGGAAGGGATTCTCCCCCGCTCCCGCCCCAGTGTATACTTGGAGGGTGTTTTTTTAAATCTCTGAAGCATCGGGGTGGCCCTAGTTGGAGATGGGACATTGGGTGGGATGTGCCAGGGCTCTGAAGTAGCACTGAGGCATTCTTTCTCTCTCTCTTGGGTGTTTGGCTAGTTGGTTCTTGCCCACATGCTCAGGGTCTAACTGATCATGATGTGGCAGTGAGGAAGGAATTTCCCCCCGATCAGATTGGCAGGGACCTTGGGGAAGGCGGGGTTCACTTTCCTCTCCAGCATGTGCTGCGGTTCACTTGCCTGGATTTTCTGGGTGTATCTCAATCATTTCCCTGCCATTGTGGGGGCTTCGGGCACTGGTGCACCTCAGTCTCTCCTATTCTCTGCTGGTGGCACAAAACTGTCTAGTCTCCTGAGGGCTGTGACACTTTGGTGTAATTTCAGTTGTTGGGTTCGGAGTGCAGGTGCCGGGTGGTGTTGGAGTACAGGCGATCAGACTGGATGATCTGGTCGTTCCTTCTGGCCTTGAACTCTATGACTCTGTGTCTTTATGGATGTGCAGGGACAGGGGAGAGGAGAAGGGGCCACACAGAAAATAAACACTAATAGAGTCCATGGCGTTGCATTAGTACAACTGTCTGTGAGGCCCTGTCCTCCTGGCTAAGGGAGGTGACTCCAGCTCAGATGGAGCCCTTGACCTGTGTAGCCGTGCAGTGTCGCTGTATAAACACCACCCATGGGGAGTGCATGTTATGAGGCCCCTCTGTTCTGCACCTGAGGATCAGAGGCTGTTCCAGTGGCTGTCAGGCAGCCTGTTTCTTCAGCTCAAGCTGTAAAAGCTCGTACCTTGGGCACTAGATGTCTCTGAGTCCCCCGGATGCCAGCCTAGATTAGATGGTGACCCTCGCATATGTGCAAGTGGCCTGAGAACTTCAGGGGACCTTATTCCTGCACTAATCAGAGGCTGATGTTCCCTACCAAGCTACTGCAGAACAACAGTGGGAGTGAGACCTAAGAGGGGAGGGACTCCCTAATGAGAGAAGGGGCAGGTTTATTCCCGGATCATCTCAGACATACCCATTCCTAGTCCCTCTGCACCCTGGAGACCGAAGAAGCATGGCATGGGCAGGGGTTTGTATGTTGCTGTTAGCTCAGGTTGGTAGAGTTGGTCAAAGTAACTTGTCATTGGGAAATGGTTTCCTCAACCTGTTCTTGACAGATGCCGCTATGTTTTTAGCTGAGTTAAACAATCTGCCAATGGCTTGGGAAAATGTTGCCCAACTCTGCCCTCAACTAGGTTTGCCACTGACGCATTCCCAGAATACTGGACATTCTGGAACTTCTGGGAAAGCTGTGGTCCTACCCCGGTCTGTGTGGCCCCACCCACCAGTGTGACCTTGCATGCCTCCCTAGTCTGTTATACTGGACAAAACCCACGTCTGGTTTTCTCTCAGTACCAGATGGGACAAGCCACACCAAAAGGGGATTATCTTGCTTAAAACTAAATGAATGGCCATCTACCTTAACCCACCATGCTCACCCCTCCGAACAGCTTCTTCATGGCTTCCTAGATACCTTCTCTACCAGAAATATGTTCCAACAAACTGGATCTCCTGCATTCTGTTCCAGAGGCAATTGTGGCAGGAATATTGTCTAACAGTGAACATTGTGGCTCCCTTCTGGAGTAGGGCCTAATGGAATTAAAGGAGTCCTTGGGAACTTGCGTTTAACACCTCAGGACTCTTAGAAAATCGCAGCTCTGGTATTAGACCAACCTCCTGTCTTTTCTCTAGACATGGCACCTCCAGGTTACATGACAGACACATTGCCTTAGACAAGTGCACTTGCTTTATAGGTGAAAAGAAGAATTTAGTTCTCTAGGGCTCTCAATTAAGGGCCAAACTAACAAGATACTGAAAACAGTCTTTAGAATTTTAAAGGTCTCTAGGGGATTTGGACACAATTATAAAAACAAAGCAGCTTAAGGCAAAGCACACACTAAAGGCAATAGCCCCAGTTTCACTGAGATATGAGTCAAAACAAGCAAGTTTGAGGAGCTGGGGGATTTCACAGAAGAACAGATCCATCTCATGGTCTCCATAGAAGATTATTGCAAACGTATTCCCAGTGTGCAGTGCAGAATTGAGAACCCCACTGATCCAGGTACTGGCTGCCATTTGGACACAAGGTCTCCTGTTCTTGATCTGCTTGAAGTCCACCTGTTCTCTATGTCAGGATAGATAGGTTTTGGCTGCTTGGTTCAACTCTCACCCTGAATTTAAAGGCACTAGTCTACAAAACAATTTTGTGGACTATCAGCTTTCCTGCTTACTCAGTTTCACTATCTGACAGCTACCCCTCTGAAACAGAAATAAGAAGGGATGCAATAGAGTGTACGGGTTTGAAATAATTGTATTATTGGACAATATTTGCATTCCCCAGTCTTGCTTAAAGCTCAGTTTTCAATTAAGTGTGGTCAGAAATTTTCTGCTTAAATTGTTTTCAAAGGAAAATTGTATTTTCAATTAATCAAATTTTCACAGAACGTCTCAGGTATCCTCAAATATATTTCACTGATACTTCATATATATACATAGGAGAACTGAAAACCTATGTTTTTTTGGGTGGATTTTCGCAGGAAAAAAATCAGTTTTCTCCTATTTTTAGCGGAAAATGTTTGTTTCTCACTTGCCAAAACATGAACAATCAGAGATTTTGGGGAATTCTATGAAAGCCTAAATTTTTTTTTGATAAAAATAATCTGATAGACTCTAGATGTTTGGTTGACTTGATAGCAAAGGTCTTAAAGAGTTCCAAACATAATTCAAATTTACGTTCTTAAATTAGCCCTGTATATTAACACTCTAACATATTTAATTGAAATGACAAACTTACTGTGCTGGACTTTGTGGAATTTTTCCCAGCTTGCGATGCATTTGAGCCTCCAGTGTTAGCAATCATTGGTCCTATCTATCTATCTATCTATCTATCTATCTATGCACCCACTGCCAGAATTGTTTGGTTCTCTCTCATGCCCCCATCACCATATTATCCAGCTGCCATTGTTGTGTCCCTTCTCTGGATGTCCTGAGTTGCTGTGTCTCTCTGCAGTTCCTAGCAGACAGGGATCTACTCCATAGATGGGCGCTCCATGCTCCCCTCCTTGGGCAGGCTTGGCTGAGAGGTGACGGACTAAATGGGATGAGGGACTGAAATCCCATCCCCAGCTCTAGAGAGGGCCAGGCAGAGGAAGGAGGAGAGTGGGGTGGGAAGGAAGTGTGGCTCAGGATGGCCAAAGGAGAGAAGCAGGAGAGAATGTCTGGTGTTTGGAGGTGGGACAGAAGGAAGCAGGGGTGGGGGTTTATTCCCTGGGGATGGGGTCATGTCAGAAGACTGGAGCTGAGCAGAGGAGGGAACTGGTGGACAGAGTGGTTCAGCAGGAAACCTGAGGAAGCTGAGTCAGGAACTCTGGGTGGAGAATTGGCTCCGGCCATGGGAGTGGGAATCTCAGAGAATGGGGCCCAGGAGCGTTTGTGAGGTGGAGCGTTGTGAGAGGGGAGGGAGGGGATTAAGGGTTGGGGGGGTTGTTTGGGATATCTGGACTGTGTGAGGCAGAGGGAAGGAGACACCTGGGGACTAGAGTAAGAGCGTTCAGGGGGTGGAGGATGTGGCAGAGGCTGGAGTCAAAGCACCTGAATCTCCTCTCCCTGAAACCAGACATACTCCAGTGTAACACCATGGACTTACCCTGAGATGAGTGATGGGAGAATCAGCCCCTTGAGTCCAGTGGGGTTACTCCTGATTTACACCAGGATGGGGGAGAGAGAAATCAGTTGATTGCAGTGAAGTATTTCTAACTTTTCTTACAGTTGGTGCATTTTGGTGCTGATTTATTTTTGCACAGCTAAAACCGGGGTTCAGATCCTCACACCAGGGACTCCAAAGCTCAGCAGAGTGTAGTCCACCCACCGGCCCTTGGGCGGAAATAAAGTGACAGCATTATCAGCCACAGTGTTTAGTTCTCAGTTAGGCGTATCAGCCTTTGAAGTGGTTGGAGTCGCGCCAAACAGATTGCACTGTGCATGTGCCTGGTGAAAGGAGGAGCTGTTTGCAAGCTGTTTCCAAATCACAGCCCCATAGCTGCTGAAAGGAGAATGTTCTGGCCAAAAAACCCAGGCCCTGTGAGTTAAAATCTAACTCTGGACAGAAATCTGTGACTAAAAGCAGGTGAGATCTGCCTCTGTTGAAGGGTTTCTAATCTTGGGGAACTGTCCCTTGAGCAAAGCCGAATATTGAGAAGGTGCTGAAACTATTTTTGAAATGAAAATAAATAACCCATGCACACGCTCAATGGGAGGCAGGATTATTGGCAGTGGAAGAGTTGGTGGGAAAGGGAGAGGGGAGTTTTGGGGGCCGCGAGAGAAGGGGTGATTATGGGAAGCAGGATAAATGAGGAGGGTGGATAGGAGATGGGTTGGGTGTGAGGAGATGGGGAGGGGTTGGGCACTGGGAAGGGGAACATGAGGGTGAGTGACAGCAGACTGGGGGAAAATGGGGACAGGGACACCTGACAATCCCACATTCCCATCCCATTTCTTTGCCAGTACCTGGGGGTTCCCAACCTATGTATGGGGTCCAACCCTCCCTGCTCCCCTCACGTGATCTTGGGGGCTTTGTCCTTGCCCTTCTGGGGGGCTGAATCTATCTCCCTAATCCCTTCCCTATGTGTGCTGAGTCTAGGGCAGCACCACCCCTTGGGGTGTGAAGCTGAGAAGAGGCACATGTGGAGCGTGCACCAACACCACCATTAAACCCTGCTGGCACAGGGGTGGCTGGTACAAGTGCAGCAGTTCACACCTCTCTGAGCACTTGTTTCAGGCTGTACCATCTCCTAGATGGATTCTCACTCAGCTCAGAATAGCTCATTAAGATGAACAGGCCATTTCACTGAGCCTCCTATGTGGCAGATGGATGCATCCAGTTTTGTGCTGCACTTATGCAGAGGTTCTGGGGGTGGATGTGAGGGGAACCCAGACAGGCACAGAATACAGCTCCTGTCTAGAAAAAACAGGTTCTGAAAAGATCCTTTTGCTTCTCTCGTCATCCATATCCACTGCTATCTACAGCTGATGCCCAGTGGGCGTCCCCAGGGGTTTGTAGAAATAAATATGTGTTTGCTGCACAGAAGTGTGACCTACAATAGCTAAGAGCCCAGTGGCACCAGAACCTCAGCTGGCCTGGAATCGCCTGTTTCTTCATTAACAAATCACACAATTAGCTCTGGGGGAGCAGAGATTCTTTTTCTCCTGCTTTGCAGCAGCAGCTCCTGGGATGCAGCCATGAGAGGAACCCACAGCTCAGGCTGCTCCGGCTGCTTGAAGTTGGTACCTAGAGGGAAAGACTAAAAACTAAGGGCCAAGTCCTGAGCTGGTGTAAATTGATACAGTTTCGCTGAGTTCAGCAAGCTAGGGCTATTTACATCAATGGTGTATCTGACCCATTAACATCCAGGGAGCTACTTCAATTTACACCAGGTGAGGATCTGGCCCATGACACAGGTTCAAATTCATATTCTTTGCCTGTGTAACTGAACTGAAGATGAGTCAAAAATTCCTAACCAGTCTGCACATTCCTAGCTCTTTGTCCTTTAGGATTAATTACAAGTGTAACTTCTAAGGGTGATGGAGCGATTCATTCCCACTGGGGACAGAACTTGGGAGGAAATCACCATTGCTAAGATTTTCTCTATCTGATCTTCAACTCCTATGAATTGGATGAATGGCACTAGAAAAGGTTCAGAAAAGGGCAACTAAAATGATTAGGGGTTTGGAACGGGTCCCATATGAGAAGAGATTAAAGAAAAGAGGAGATTAAGGGAGGATATGATAGAGGTATATAAAATTATGAGTTATGTGGAGAAAGTGGATAAGGAAAAGTTATTTACTTATTCCCATAATACAAGAACTAGGGGTCACCAAATGAAATTAATGGGCAGCAGATTTAAAACAAATAAAAGGAAGTTCTTCTTCACACAGCGCACAGTCAACTTGTGGAACTCCTTCCCTGAGGAGGTTGTGAAGGCTAGAACTATAACAGCGTTTAAAAGAGAACTGGATAAATTCATGGAGGTTAAGTCCATTAATGGCTATTAGCCAGGATGGGTAAGGAATGGTGTTCCTAGCCTCTGTTTGTCAGAGGGTGGAGATGGATGGCAGGAGAGAGATCACTTGATCATTGCATTTTAGGTTCACTCCCTCTGGGGCACCTGGCATTGGCCACTGTCGGTAGACAGGATACTGGGCTAGATGGACCTTTGGTTTGACCCAGTATGGCCGTTCTTATGTTCTTATAGTGTTGGAGGTATGGAATGATTCCCAATGGCTGCAAAACTTTTGCATGTGTAAGGCACTTTCATGGAACTTTGTGAGTTGCTTTGCCCCGCACTGAAGTGCAGGAATACAAAGATGAGACCTGCCCTGACAGTTGAGAAGTAAATGGTGATAGCCCTGTGGAAGCTTGCAACGCCTGACTGCTACAGGCCAATCAGGAATCAGTTTAGAGTGGGCAAATCTACTGTGGTGGCTGCTGTGATCCAAGTAGCCAGGGCAATAAATAAACTTCTGCTAACAAGTGTAGTGACTCTTGGAAATGTGCAGATCATAGTGGATGGCTTTGCTGCAATGGGGTTCCCTAACTGTGGTGAGGCGATAGACGGAACCCATATCCCTAACTTGGCACTGAACCACTTTGCCAAACAGTACATAAACCACAAGGCATATTTCTCAATAGTGTTGCAAGCACTGGTGGATCATAAGGGCCGTTTCACCGACATCAACATGGGATGGTAAGTAAAGGTGCATGACGCTCAGATCTTTCAGAATTCTGGGCTGTTTGAAAAGCTGCAAGAAGGGACTTTCTTCCCAGACCAGAAAATTACTGTTGGGGATGTTGAAATGTCAATAGTTATCCTTGGGGACCCAGCCTACCCCTTGCTCCCACAGCTCATGAAGCCATACTCAGGCAGCCTGGACAGCAGTAAGGAGCAGTTCAATTATAGGCTGAGTAAGTGCAGAATGGTGGTAGAATGTGCCTTTGGATGTTTAAAAGGGTGCCTGTATGGTTTACTGAGTAGATTAGACCTCAGCGAACGCAATATTCCCATTGTTATTGCTGCTTGTTGTGTGCTCCATAATATCTGTGAGAGTAAGGGGGGAGATGTTTATGGCGGGGTGGGACATTGAGGCAAATCACCTGGCAGCCAATTTTGAACAGCCAGACACAAGGGTAATTAGAAGAGCACATCGAGGCATGCTGCGCATCAAAGAGGCTTTGAAAAACAGTTTAATGACTGACCAGGCTATGGTGTGACAGTTTTGTTAGTTTGTCTTTGATGCAAAGCCGCCCCCTTTGGTGAATGCACTTCCCTGTAAGCCAATCCCCCTCCCCCATTTCGACCACAGCTGGCACAGGAAAAAAAGTCCCTATTGTTCTGAATCCATTCATTCTTTATTTATTAAAAAAACTTGAGATCACTGACAATGCTGACTAGTAAAAGGTAGCCTGGGTGGGAGGAGGGAAGCACAAGGCCACATTTCTTATTGTAGCCACACTACAAATCAAGCTGTTTAAATTACAACATTCTGTTGCTTGGGCCATCCCCTGGAGTTGAGTAGGTGGGTGCCTGGAGCCTTCCCAGGGGTGGGAGGGATAGCTCATTGGCCTGCTAAACCCAGGGTTGTGAGTTCAATCCTTGAGAGGGCCACTTAAGGATCTGGGGAAAAATCAATACTTGGTCCTGCTAGTGAAGGCAGGGGGCTAGACTCAATGACCTTTCAAGGTCCCTTCCATTTCTAGGAGATGGGATATCTCCATTAATTTATATTTTCCCCCCGCCCGTGTTCTTGGGCATCTGGGTGAGGAGGATATGGAAATTGGAGAGGAGGGCAGGTGGTTACACAATGGCTACTGCGGTGGTCTGTACTCTATTTGTCTTTCCTGCAGCTCCACCAGATGCCTCATCATGTCCGTTTGCTCCCCCATTAGCCTCAGCATTACCTCCTCCCTCTTCTCATCGTGCTCACTTAATGCTTTCCTGGCCTCTGTCAGTGTATGCCACCATGCATTCAGCTGTGCCCTATCAGTGTGGGAGGACTGCATGAGCTCTGAAAACATGTCATTGTGAGAGCGTTTTTTTTGCCTACTAATCTGCGATAACCTCAGGGATGGAGTTGATATTGGGAGCATAGAAACATTTGTACGTGCAGGGGGGATAAAAAGGGAGAGTAAAATTTAGGAAGATACATTTCTGAGAATAAAAGGGAGACTCTTTCACAGTGAATCAAGCAGTTCACAGCAGACAGCACATGTGCTTTATGTACAAGGTTGCATTTTGCCTTTTATATTGAGTGCCTGCCAGTATGGTGACATTTCACACAAGGCTGAGTAACAGAATTCCGTTTGCAGGCAGCCATGGTAATCCAAAGGGTATGCGGGATTGACTTCTTCCTCATTCATAACATATGGGAATGGTTTCAAATTGCAGCGCCCTCCTTTCCCATAGCAACCAATGCCAGTTGGGTTTGCCGCTTAAAAGGAGAGGCTGCGGTTGCTGTTTAAAAGGAGGGGCTGTGGTTTTGGGGTGGATGTGCAGCACACTCCTCTCTTTCCCCTTCCCCCCTCCCACATGGCTATTCTCTGGGGTGATCCCTTTTAGCCAAGTGCAAACAGCCCAGCATTACTGGGTCTAATGTGCCGGGAATCACCAGATAGAGGTAATTACTGTTCCGTTACAGAAATTCCCTGATTTTAACCAGGTGGCCATGAATGATATCACTCTCCTGAGGCTGAAACAGAAAGATAAAGACTGAATGTTGCATGAATGTGACCAAAACTCTGGACAATTTGCTTCCATGCTTTGTGCTGCAATGTTTCCAGACTACTTGCTACTGGCTTGGCATGGTAAAGTGTCCTACCGTAGAGGACGAAATAAGGCAGCACTGCCCAGAAACCTTCTGCAAAGGCTTTCAGAGTACCTCCAGGAGAGCTTCATGAAGATGTCCCTAGAGGATTCCTGCTCCATCCCCAGACACATTAACAGACTTTTCTATGTACTGGCCAGGAATGCATCCCAATTGTTCAGGGTAAATGAAACATTAAACAGAATTACTTTTAACCCCTTTAGTGTAGATACAAATATACACTCACCAGAGGTGCCTTCTCCACCTTCAGAGTCCGGGAACAATACACCCTGGGAGGGTATTGGCTCCAGGGTGAGGAAAAGGTCCTGGCTGCCAGGGAAAATGGATTCTCCGCTTGCCTGCTGAGCATTCTCCTCCTCCTCCTCTTCCTCATCCACAAAATCCTCCTCTGTATTGCATGAGACTGCCACGGACAGTGGTGGGGTAATGGTAGGGTCCACCCGTAGAATGGCATGCTGCTGATCATAGAAGCAGCATGTCTGGGGCTCTGACCCGGAGCAACCGTTTGACTCCTTTTTCTTTTGGTAGGTTTGCCTGAGTTCCTTAATTTTCATGCGGCACTGCTGTGTGTCCCTGGTGTAGCCTCTGTCCACCATGCCCTGTGCGATTTTAGCATATATATCAGCATCTCTTCTGCTGGATCGGAGTTCTGCCTGCAGAGATTCTTCTCCCCATACAGCAATCATATCCAGTGTCTCCAGTTCTCTCCATGCTGGAGCTCGTTTGTCATTCTGGGACAGCATGGTCACCTGTTCTGCTGAGCTCACCACACTGACCAAACAGGAAATGAAATTCAAAAGTTCCCTGTGCTTTTCCTATGTACCTGGCTAGTGCACCAGAGTTGAAAGTGCTGTCCAGAGAGGTCACATTGGAGCACTCTGGGATAGCTCCCAGAAGCCAATACCTTTGAATTGCACGGCTTTGTGTCTACACTACCCTAAATTCAACCCAGGAAGGTTGATTTAAGCCTTATTCCCCTGGGGGGGGGGGGGGGGGGGGAGAACAGTCGAACAGACCTTCAGGTCAGAGGAACAGGGTTGGTTGTATAGATGCATTCCTTATAAAATCGACCTAATGTGGCTAAATTCGACCTAACCTAATAGTGTAGACCAGATCTCACCACTAAGAACAGGAGGCATCTGGCTCTGTCTGAGGGTTCTGAATTGTGGGGAAATGTCATCTGACCACAGCAGGATATTTAGGAGGTGCTGAAACTATTATTGAAACGCACTTACCTGCTGGGAGGGGAGGATGATGAGGGTGGGAATTGGGGGGAAAGGGTTTTGGGGGCAGCGAGGGAAGGGGTGATTATGGGGTGGGGGACGGAAAGGGAGGGTGGTAGGTGATGGGTTGGGGGTCAAGAGATGATGAGGGGTGGGACACTGGGAGGGGGGAACATGAGGATGAGTGACAGGGGGATTGGGACAACAGAGGGGTGTGATGTCATGTCTCTTTCAATGTTCAGGGGGCTCTATACTCTCCCCCCTCCCGAGCGCAAAGCGTCACTTTCCTCTTAGTTGGAATCCAGAACTTGAACAAGGGGCAGCGGCACAGAGGCACAGAGGCAGCAAACAGGGCGGCTAACAGGGGAGTTTGAGAGGGAGTTTACAGGGGGAGGGCAAAGGGGAGGGAGGAGGGCAAGGCGCGGTCTGTGCTCTGTTTCCCCAGGTGCTGTGGGTAGAGACTGCAGCAGCCATGAGCCAAGCAGCAGGAGCAGACAGAATGCAGATGGCAACATGTGGGAGCTGTGGTATGTATATAGTCCTAGCAGGAGACCAGGAACAAAGGTATGTGTGTATGAAGTGTCGCCTTATAGTGTTACTGGAGGAAAAGATTAAGGGCCTGGAGATGCAGGTAGAGACTCTGGTGGAGTTTAGGCGGGGGTTTGAGCAGCTGATGGAGGATAGGCAAGGCGGGGCTGAAGGGGAAGGCTCTAGGGTGCAGAAGGAGGCAGTAGTAGATGACAGCGAGAGGGGAATGGAAGGGGGAGATCAAGGGAAGTGGAAGCATGTGACTGTGAGAAGTAGGCCAAGGAAAAGGAGGGCCAGTGAGGGGGGAATAGAACTCAGGAATAGGTTTGAGTGTTTGGATAACGAGGTAGAGGGGCAGCAGGTGGTGACTGAAGGTGGTAGGGTGAGGAAGAAGAGAAGAGCTGCTAGTCCGAGAGAGAGGAGGGAGGAGTTGATGGAGACAGCTCCAATTATGGGCCACCAGAGGATAGAGGAAGGCCTAAGGGGGAGCATAAGAGAAGATAGGAACAGACACAGGTCAGGACTAGTGGGATCAGAGACTAGACTACTAGATCACACTGTGGCCAGGCGACGGCAGGTGTATGTAATTGGAGACTCTTTACTGAGGAGATTGGACAGGCCTGTGACCAGGGCGGACCCGGAGAACAGAAGGGTGTGCTGTCTACCGGGGGCAAAGATACACGATGTGGACCTGCGGTTGAAAAGGATCCTAAAAGGAGCAGGTAAGAACCCCTTGATAATCCTTCATGTAGGAACGAATGACACGGCTAGGTTCTCGTTAGAGAGAATCAAGGAAGATTATGCCAGGCTGGGGAAGACTCTCAAGGAGATAGAGGCTCAGGTTATCTTTAGTGGGATTCTGCCTGTTCCGAGGGAAGGGCAGCAAAGGGCTGATAGGATTGTGAGGATAAATAGTTGGCTAAGGGAGTGGTGCTATAAGGAGGGCTTTGGGATGTATGGCCACTGGGAGGCTTTCGGGGACAGACACCTGTTCTCGCGGGATGGGCTTCACCTGAGTAGGGAAGGAAATAGACTTCTGGGAGGGAGGCTGGCTCATCTTATCAAAAGAGCTTTAAACTAGGAAGTTTGGGGAGATGGTTGGGAGATGCACAGTTAATCTCCACGCCAGTTTCCAGTATTGAAAAGCTGAGTGTAATAAGAGGAGACATAGCCGGGGAGATGAGATTGGACATAGGAAGGACAGGGGGGACGGACACAAAGAGGCCCGCAACATACAGTGCTACTATTGGGAGACAAGCTAAACGACATACATTAGGGTGTTTGTACACCAATGCGAGAAGCCTGGGTAATAAAATGGAGGAATTGGAGCTCTTGGTCCGAGAATTGAAACCGGATATCATAGGAATAACTGAAACATGGTGGAATGGCAGTCACGACTGGAACGCAGGTATGGAGGGGTATGCGCTGTTTAGGAAAGACTGGGATAAAGGTAAAGGTGGGGGGGTGGCATTGTATGTCAATAGTGAAATAAGCTGTAATTAAATAATAGTGGATGGAATAGATAACACGGAGTCCGTCTGGGCGATAATCAAGCAAGGTAAAAGGACTACTAGAGCCTCTCCGGGGATAGTGCTTGGGGTGTGCTATAGACCGCCGGGATCAACCCTGGATATGGATAAGGAACTGTTTAATGTATTAAGGGAGGTAAATACTAATAGAAACTGTGTAATTATGGGGGACTTCAACTTCCCACATATAGATTGGGGAACAAACGCTAGTAGCAATAATAGGGCACAGATGTTCCTAGATGTGCTTGCTGATCAATTCCTTTATCAAGTGGTAGCTGAGCCGACGAGGGGGGAGGCCATTTTAGATTTGATTCTGGTAAGTAGTGAGGACCTTGTAGAGGAAGTGGTAGTGGGGGACAACTTGGGGTCCAGTGATCATGAGCTAATTCGGTTTAAACTAAATGGAAGGAGTACCAGAATTAAATCAAAGACTAGGGTTTATAATTTTAAAAAGGCCAGTTTTAACAAATTAAGGGGACTGGTAAGGGAAGTGGACTGGGCAAACGTATTAAGGGACCTAAAGGCAGAAGAAGCCTGGGAGTACTTTAAGTTAAAGATGCTAGAGCTGTCAGAGGCCTGTATCCCCCAAAAGGGAAAAAGATTACTAAGCAAGAGACTTAGACCGAGCTGGATGAGCGACCGGCTGAAAGGGGCGATTAGGAAAAAACAGAAAGCGTACAAAGAGTGGAAGAGGGGAGGGATCAGTAAGGAAACCTACCTTAGTGAAGTCAGAGAATGTAGAGATAGAGTGAGAAAGGCCAAAGGCCGGGAAGAGTTCAACTTAGCGAGGGGAATTAAGAGCAATAGTAAGAGGTTTTACAGTCATATAAATAGGAAGAAAGCAAAGAAAGAAGAAGTGGGACCGCTGAAGACTATAGCCGGAGAAGAGATTAAAGATAATCTAGGTGTAAGGGGACTGTTGCCCCCTTACTAACATTCAGTGGGGTGTTTTGGTTGGCTAGCTCCCAGCACTGAAAGGGGAAGGGTCGATGGCAAATCAGGAGCCTGAGACTGACAGTCCCCAGGGGCAATGGGGAGAGGCCAATGCTCCAGATCAGCCTGATTGACAGGGCGGGCAGGCTAATCAGAGAGTCAGGAGGCCAGGGTGGGTCCCGTCCTCCGTGGAAACTGGAATGGCCTGAGTCAGACAGAGTGGGGCCGAGCTAAGGAGAGGGCAGGGGCCCGAGCTAAGCTGCTGGAAGCAGAGTTGCAGCCCCGAAAGCCAGAGCAGACCTGCCCTGGGACCAGAGCTGTAGCAACCAGAGCCAGAGGGGCCAGACAAGCAGCCAGGAAGCAGGTCAGAGCTGGGAGCAGAGTCACAGAAGCAGCCTGCAGAGCAGAGCTGTCCTGGGAGCAGAGCTGCAGCAACCAGAGCCAGAGAGGCCAGAGAAGCAGCCCAGGGAGCTGAAGGCAGAGCAGCAGCAGCAGCCGTGCTGAGGCAGAGTGGAGCTGGAGCTGGGGCTGGGGCAGTCCGGAGCTGGAGCTGAGGCTGGAGCAGTCCGGAGCTGGGGCTGGGGCAGTCCGGAGCCGTGTGCAGTCCGAGTGCGGTGAGCAGCTGGGGAGAGTGAGGGGGACCCTGGGCAGTGGGCCCAGCACAGGGAGACGCCTCAGCCAAGAGGCCTTGCAGGCCAGACTTGCAGGGGGATCATAACCCCGACTGGGCAGGGGCGACGCTGGGAAAAAGGGTCCTGCCACCTAGAGCCTGAGAGCGTGTGGCCACCGCCAGAGCAAGTGTCCAATCCACAGCGTCTCTGCAGCACAGACAGGGCCTGAGAAGCAGGCCTGGGACCTACAAGGAACAGATTGAACTGCCCTGACGTTCCAGAGACACTGGTTGTAATGTTCCCTGCCACAGAGCAGGGTGATGTGTTTTCCTCTAACCTTTCCCATTTTTCCTTATTCTTTTTTTAAAATTAATTGTTAATTAAACAACTTGTATTTGCTTTAAATTGTATGAAATGATCAGTGGGTCAGGGAGGTGCCCAGTGCAGAGAGAGTACCCCGGAGTGGGGACACCCTAGCCCCTGTCCTGGGTGACCACCGCAGGGTTGGGGGTCGAGCCCCCCAGGAATCCTGGGCCCAGCCTTGTCGGGGTTTATGAGGACTCTGCCAGACAGGAGAGTGGAAGGGAAGTCCTCAAGGGCAGGGAGGCCTCTGGGTAAAGGAAGTGGGAGCGAGGACTCGGATCCTTTCGCTAGCCCTCTTCACCGGGGTAGTGCAGAAGCCAGGAAAGTTCCCCACAATAGCGGGACCATTCCCCCGCTTACATAGGCATGGCACAATATCTCAATGAATATTTTGCATCGGTGTTTAATGAGGCCAATGAAGGTATTAGGGATACTAGCACCGTTACAGAGGGGCATACAGGATGGGGGATTACCGCATCCGAGGTAGAAACAAAACTAGAACGCCTTAATGGGACTAAGTCGGGTGGACCAGACGATCTTCATCCGAGAATATTGAAGGAATTGGCGCGGGAAATAGCAGGCCCGTTAGCGACTATATTTAATGAATCTGTAAACTCGGGGGTGGTTCCGTTAGACTGGAGAATAGCCAATGTGGTTCCTATTTTCAAGAAAGGGAAAAAAAGTGACCCGGGTAACTATAGGCCTGTTAGTTTAACATCAGTAGTGTGCAAGGTGCTGGAGAAGATTCTGAAAGAGAAACTAGTTGAGGACCTTGAGGTTAATGGCAAATGTGATAAATTACAGCATGGTTTTACGAAGGGCAGATCGTGCCAAACGAATCTGATCTCCTTCTTTGAGAAAGTAACGGACTTATTAGATAAGGGAAATGCAGTGGACCTAATATACCTGGATTTCAGTAAAGCGTTTGATACAGTACCCCATGAGGAATTATTGGTTAAAATGAAAAACATGGGGATCGATATGAAAATCCAGAGGTGGATAAGGAATTGGTTAATGGGGAGAATGCAGCGGGTCGTATTAAAGGGTGAATTGTCGGGTTGGAGGGAGGTTACTAGTGGAGTGCCTCAAGGTTCGGTTCTGGGACCCATCTTATTTAATCTATTTATAACTGACCTCGGGACCGATTGCAAGAGTGGGCTGATAAAGTTTGTGGATGATACGAAGGTGGGAGGAGTTGCAAACTCGGCGGAGGATAGGGATATTCTGCAGGGAGACTTGAATGAGCTTGTGAATTGGAGTATCAGAAATAGGATGAAATTTAATAGTAAAAAGTGTAAGGTGATGCACTTGGGGATGAATAATAACAATTTTAGTTACAAGATGGGGACGCATTGGTTAGAAGTAACGGAAGAGGAGAAGGACCTAGGGGTCCTTGTGGATCGCAGGATGACTATGAGTCGACAATGTGACGTAGCGGTGAAAAAAGCCAATGCGGTTTTGGGATGTATTAGGCGAGGCATATCTAGTAGGGATAGGGAGGTCCTGCTTCCGTTGTATAAGGTGCTGGTGAGACCTCATTTGGAGTACTGTGTGCAGTTCTGGTCTCCGATGTTTAAAAAAGATGAACTCAAACTGGAACGGGTGCAGAGAAGGGCGACTAAGATGATCAGAGGAATGGAAAACCTGTCGTACGAAAAGAGATTAGAGGAGCTTGGGTTGTTTAGTCTGACAAAGCGAAGGCTGAGGGGGGATATGATTGCTATCTTTAAATATATCAGAGGAGTTAATACAAGGGAGGGAGAGGAATTATTCCAGCTTAGTACCAATGTGGACACGAGAACGAATGGATACAAACTGGCCGGGGGGAAGTTTAGGCTTGAAATTAGACGAAGGTTTCTGACCGTCAGAGGGGTGAAATATTGGAACGGCCTTCCGAGGGAAACGGTGGGGGCGACGGACCTGTCTGGTTTTAAGATTAAGTTGGATAAGTTTATGGAGGGAATGGTTTAACGATAAAACATAGTAGCTGAGGAAAACCAAACAATGGTACATGAATAGCATAATGGCCAACAAGGGTCAGGCTAGAGACCCTTGCCTATATGCTCGGGATATTACTGATCGCCATATTTGGGGTCGGGAAGGAATTTTCCTCCAGGGCAGATTGGCTGAGCCTCTGGAGGTTTTTCGCCTTCCTCCGCAGCATGGGGCAGGGATCACTAGCAGGAGGGTCTCAGCCAATTGAAGTCACTAAAACACAGGTTTGGGGACTTCAACGATAGAGTCCAGGGAAGGGTTTTGCGGCCTGCAGCATGCAGGGGGTCAGACCAGATGATCATAATGGTCCCTTCTGACCTTAAAGTCTATGAGTCTATGAGTCTATGAGTTTTGCAATGGGAACAATAAAGCGATCACAGCACCCAGCTATGTTTCCATCAGCGCTCTCTGCGTGTCTGTCTACTTCTCTGCTGGATCCAGAACTTGAACAAGGGGCAGGGCGCCCGACAGCCCCACATTCCCCTCCCTTGTGTGTGCCAATATCAGGGGGGGCTCTCAATGCATTTCCTTCTCCCCCTTTTGTGAACTTGGGGGCTTTGATCTTGCCCTTCAGCAGGGCGGGCGGGGGAGGGGACTGAGGGTGTCTCCTTAACCACCTCTCCCAATGTCTGTCAGGGTCTGGGGAAGTGCCACGCCTCAGGGTGTCAAGCTGTGAAGAGGCAAACAGGGATGTGCATCCACAACACACTGAACAGCCTGCTGGCACCTGGGTGACTGATATGAGGGGAGCAGTTCACACCTCTCCGAGCAATAGTTTCAGGCTGTACTGTCTCCTGGAGGTGTTTCTCACTCCTCTGAGAATAGCTCATTGAGATGAACAGACCACTTCACACCTCTTTGAGCCTGCATTGCTGCAGATGGCTGTGTCCAGCTTTGTGCTGCGCTTACCGAGAGATTTGGGGGTAGTGGGTGGATGTGAGGGTAACCCAGATTGGCCAAGCAGTGCACAGAATACAGCTCCTTTCCAGAAAAATGTGATGGTTCTTAAAAAAGCCTTTTGCTTCATTCATCATCCATATCCACGGCCCCCTACAGCCGCCGCAATGACCACTAACTCCGACCAACAAGCTTTCTTTCTCTTAAAAAATTAGGAAATAAAATGGCTGAAATCTTCATTACCACAGAGTTACGGTTCCCAGTGACAACTTCAGAAGGTCAAGTTCAGCTAACCTAACACTTCTAACAAGGAAATGCAGATTTGAATTAAATGTCTTCATAAACATAACTTCCCTGTCCCTGTGCGATGCCCCTCGACACCCATAACACACATGACATCCTGTGCCTTTCAATGTTTGAGCACTCTCCCCTCCCCAGCGCACAGCCTCACTTTCATATTACTTTCAGTTCTGCAGCTAGAAAAATAAAAAGAGCACAGCACCCAGCTGGGTTCCTGTTAGCTTCCTTGGTGTCGGTGTTTATCTTCTTCTCTTCAGTGTGCAAATATAACAGCACACCCTTCCACTCTGCCTTGTCACTGGAGCTTCCTTCACCTGCCCTGCCCTCAAACACACCCTGCTCCCCTGACAGAACATCATGCCTGTGAAATTTAACAGCCACTTCATGCCCTTTTATAGCCCCTTCACACTTGCCCACAGGAGACCACCTAAATTTATACTTCCCTACCCATCATTAAATCCACAACCTGCTCTCATATCCTACTTCACTGCTGGCTATCCCCGTGGCAAGAAGACACCAGTGCCCTGCTACTGACACAACCTACACAGTTCTGTATCACATTGATGCAGATGGAACCCTCAAGGAACAGGTGCACCTCTCTCCTTTGATCACACACATGGTGGGACTCAGACCCAGATCTTGTTATATCACAATCACGGCTCTGTGATATTCCTCAGCTAATCCCAAAATATCCTCTTATCACAATCACACCTCCACCAGTTTGCCCCACCTACTGCCTCCACTATTCAATACAGCTACAGCTAGCACAGTGAATGCAGCTGGAGTGCAGGCAGATAATTCCCAGTGGCTATTATCAGATCCTGTGGGCAGAGTTAAGGTTATGTGAGCATGTACATGGGTTTCCAAAGTTTAAGTGTTGCTGAACTTTATGCTCTGGTACGGCAAGAGCTATCACTAGGTGACCTCAACTCTGTGTTAACAATTTTTTTTGATAGATAGATAGATAGATAGATAGATAGATAGATAGATAGATAGATAGATTCTTATCTAATTTACACTGGTGTAAACCCAGAGTAACTCCACTGACTTCAGTGAATTTAGTCTGGATTATTACTACTGTGAACATAGAGTTTTTGCATAAAAAGACTGCACATCACATTCCCATGGAGACAATAATGTCATCAGGTGATTATATCTGTAAAGAAGCACAGTATGCAAACATG
>NC_048311.1:2003107-2080249 GCF_013100865.1 Trachemys scripta elegans | reverse complement strand
ATATTCAAAAATATTGTGATTCTTTTTTCTTTCCCAACGAGTGCTATATTTCCAAAGTTTAAGTACTAATGAGGCTCTTCTACACTGAAAAATATTTCAATAAAAATGGGTACTTCTTCCTGAACAGATCTATACTCCCTGTGTATCAGAATTGGATTTTCAGATCCAGAAATAAACTACAACTCTCTATAGTTCTGTAAGATCTCCTGAACCAACACTACTTTGACAGAAGAGTGAAAAGCTAGTTCTGACAGTATTTTTTTTAATAATATTCTCAATTAATTTCAGATCAGTTACACCTATATATAATGAATGAAGTCAACAGGAATATAAAAAATAAAAGGAATGGTATTCAACAGAGGTGAGTGGGGACAGAGAGTGAAGGGGAGGGGCTGCTCTGGGGTCAGCGAGGGCAGGATATGAAGGGTACATGACTGCACAGTGGTCACTGAAGGCAGAGTCTAAAAGGCATGTGGTTGTAGGGGGTCACCGAGGGCAGAGGTTGAAAGGTAAGAGGATGCCCAGGGTTTAAGATGGGCAGAGAGCTATAAGGACGCCTCACTCTCTTTCCCTTGCCCAATGACTATCCAGTGTCATCATGAAAGACTGAATTGCCACTGTGAATTGCAAAGTATAGTCTTCGGCCTGGGTGATAGTGAGTATTGCTCTACTGCTTGTCGGCCAGGGGGTCACCTGAGATGTCGGAGACCCAAGCTCAAGTTCCTTCTCTATTGACTGTTTAATTATTTATTTAAAAGTTGAACATCTTCAACAGGAGAGACTGAGAAGAACTCAACCCATACTATTCCATAGTCCAATGTCAGGGATGTTTTCCTGTAATGGGGGAAACCAACATTCAATTTCTTTATCCTCATCAGATGGCAGCTGCGGTGAATGAATCCAGGTTTCTTACATCTTTGGTGAATGCCCTGACCACTGGGTAAGGCTCATGAGGGAGCACCCTACCACTACCATCATGGTGTTCACCTTCTGTGGCTTTGGGAATCTTTACTCGGCTTTTTGAAAACTGTCTGAAAGTCTAAACAATTTTTTTCAGGATGATACAGAATGAAACACCTTGCCTTGACATTACCAATGCATTGGCTCATTTCAACGTCAAAATTTCTTTGACTTTTTAATCACTAAAAATTGTTTTTAAAATGTTATTTTCAATTTGACCTGAAACTAAACATTAGTTTAAATTATTTTAAAATAGCCAGTGAACCAAAAAAAGTCCATTATTCAGCCAACTCTACCCATAATGACTTGGCCAGTCAGATTAGATCTCTATTCTATTCTATTCTATTCTATTCTAAGCACTAAAAATGATCCCATCCCTGTTGTTGCTGAAGTGCCTGATAAAATGAGGAAGAAGGATGTTCTAAATGAGATGTTATACATCGTTGATACATTAAGTCCCCAGGTGCCTGCTGAGTGTCAGTGTTGAAGTTTCAGGTCTCTGATTGTATATTGGCTGCTGACTCCTAAAGCAAACCAACTTTGATCTTTTAATCATATCTCGCCAAAAAGTTGAAGTCTTTCAGTACATTTCTTGGACAATATATGTCAAAGGTGCGCATGAGGGATCCAAAAATACAATTATCCCCTGTTTTAATCATTGTGTTTGCTCCCCACCTAGAATTGACATGGAACCAAGAAGCCCTGAATATTTCTCCCCTGCTCTAACTCCTGGCTTAGCTCTTCCATCTCAGTGCCAGAACCAAAATCCAGCAGTCATGGGATTTCATCTGCTTTGGAGACGAGTCAAATGTCCAGTTCTTCTTCTCTTTCGCAAATAGCCTCCTTGAGCCATCTCAGCACAGGAAGGAATTTTCAAAGCCTCTGATGTTTGCATGGCTAGAATAAACACATAAAGAGACTGAAATACTTTTTGAAGTTTTTAATGACTCGTCTTGTGAAAGAATCCCCAAGTCTCCAAAACAGCAACCATCTTGATCAGGGGTGGGCAAACTAGCTCCCCGTTTGTATCTGGTCGGCAAAGGGGGACGGTGGTCTGGCCTCACTCTGCTGGGGAAGGTGTGCCGTGGGTGTGGCCGTGCTCCGCCAGGCGCTCCGGCCAGGGGTGAGGGGACGACGGTCTGGCTTCGCTCCTCCAGGCGCTCCGGCCAGGGAAGTGGGGCTGGGGTTTTGACCAAGCTGCGCCCGGGACTCCGGCCGGGAGAGCGGGTCCGGGGGTCTGGTCGCGCTCCGGCTGGTGCTGCAACTGGGGAAGTGGAGTCCGGCGCTCCGGCCCGGAGAGAGGGGACAGGGGGCTGGCCACTCTCTGCCTGGCGTTCCGGCTGGGAGAGCGGGGTCAGGGCTCTGGCTGCGCTCCGGCGGGCGCTGGAAAGGGGGAGCGGGGTCCGGGGGTTTCGCTGCGCTCCACCCGGGGCTCCGGCTGGGGGAGCGGGTCCGGGGGTCTCTCGGTGTTCCGTCCGGCGCTGCAACGGGGCACTGGGGGGGGTCAGGGAGCAGGGTCCGGCGCTCCGGCCAGGAGGGCCGGTCCGGGGGTTTCGCTGCACTCAGCCCGGGGCTACGGCTAGGGGAACGGGTCCAGGGGTCTGGCGTCACTACACCGGCCGGCGCTGCAACCGGGGAAGTGGGGTCCGGTGCTCTGGCCGGGAGAGCGGGTCCGGGGTCTGGCCGCGCTCCGGCCGGCGCTCCATGGCTCCATGGCTCATTGCATTAGGGCCAACATTTCCACCAGTGACTAGAGATTTGGGGTATCTCCATTTTTTGGCACTCAACTTGAGACAAGCTTAGTGTTAGCAGTTCATAATGTGGGCTCAGATCCCTTCCTCTCTTATGGAAAAAAGAACCTTGGGAAATGACACAGGTACAAGAGTTTTCTCCAGAGCTTTTTGCCAGGAAGACAGGCTTCCCCAATCTCCATCCCTGTCGCATCTGTGAATAGATTCAGGCTGCCTCAAGTTGAGCACCCAAAACTAACAATGTCTTTGGGAACGTCATGCCCAAATTCCTGCTAAGACCCTTATATACATACACCAAGACTCAGGAGCGAGGTATATAAATACTGAGTTTTATTGACTGCATCTGTGGCCCCACAAAAGTGACTAGACTTCTTGGCTGAGACTTTCACTATTGCCCTAGGGATTCCAGTCCACAGTTCCCATGAATTTTAAAGGGGCTTGGGTAATCCAATCCAATAGGTGGCTTGAAAAACCTTAGCCCACCCAAAGTTAAAATATGTCCTGATTTTACCAGGATAGTCCCAGTTTCTCATACATTGTCCCAGTATCATCCCAGTTTGTCTTCTGATGTCCCAGTGTCTTTTTTGATTATTATTATTATTATTATTTATTATTAAGGACAGCAGAAACACGCTGGTTTCATTTCGTCCATCAACTCATTTGGGTTAAGGTTTTCAAAACCCCATAAATTATTTGTCTACCTGTTTCCCATTACAATTACTTTGTATTGGGTGTCCATATCCTCAAACGTCTCAGCTTTGCTCAGTGTTTTTACAACTTCAGAATGTTTGTTCAAGACGTGTTATTTCACCAAGTAGAATTTGCCCTGTGTTTAGCAGAAGCAGTTAAAATAGAACAAGCTCTGAGTGTTTGAAGTGAGTGAAGAGTGAAGAGAAAAATGATCACAGACACAATAAACGTTTTTATTTTACCCCGGTGAAAGTTAGTACCTAGCATTGGTTAGAAAATGGAATTTCCAGCCTGTGGGAAATTCTGGTATTTCAACATTTCTTTTCATAATGAATTAAGACAAAAAATCAAAGTAATAAATATGTTGATGCAATAAAAAGTTCTGAAAAATGTGATATGAAACTGTCAAAAAGAAAAATGTCTATGTATTGAGTCAAAACAAAATGTTTTGACATTACAAAAAGATTTTTTTTTCATTTGTAAATATTGTTTTGAAACAAAAATTTTCAGTTCAAAAAGTTGACCGAAAGTGAAAGACTATTTTTTTCTTGAAATGATGTGTGACGGGTTGGATCACAGAAACCCTCTTGGGACTGCCATCTGATGTGTTGAGACTACCTTTGAGCCTGTTTTCCCTTCCAGCTTGGGACTCCAGAACCTTGCCTTGTTTCAGCCAGACACGCTTGCCTGCTGAAAACACACCCAGGTCTGAACCACGCCACCTAAAAGCTGAAAACAGCTTAAGAAGTGTTCCTGTCTCCAACACTCAGATGCCCAGCTCCCAATGGAGTCCAAACCCCAAATAAATCTGTTTTACCCTGTATAAAGCTTATACAGGATAAACCCATAAATTGTTCACCCTCTATAACACTGACAGAAGATATGCACAGCTGTTTGCCCCCTCCCAGGTATTAATACATACTCTTGGTTAATTAATAAGTAAAAAGTGATTTTATTAAATACAAAAAGTAGGATTTAAGTGGTTCCAAGTAATAAAAGACAGAACAAAGTGAACTACAAAGCAAAATAAAATAAAACATGCAAGTCTATGCCTAATAAAGTAAGAAAACTGAATACAGACAAAATCTCACCTTCAGAGATGTTTCAATAAGCTTCTATCACAGACTGGATGCCTTCCTAATCTAGGCACAATCCTTTCCCCTGGTATAGCCCTTGTTCCAGCTCAGGTGGTAGCTAGGGGATTTCTCATGATTGCAGACCTCTTTGTTCTGTTCCACCCCATTATATAGCTTTGGCACAAGGGGGGAATCTTTTGTCTCTCTGAGTTCACATCCCTCCTTCTAAATGGGAAAGCACAGGGTTAAAGATGCATTCCAGTTCAGGTGAGACTCCAAGCCCTCATTCTTCCCAGCCTGACTCAGAGGAAGGCCTGTAAGCAGACAGAGTCATCCACAGTAAATTGTCCTGGTTGATGGGAGCCATCAAGATTCCAAATCACGATTAATGGCCCACACTTTGCATAACTATGATAGGACCTCAGAGTTATATTTTATATTTCTTGTTTCAGGTACAAGAGTGATACATTTATACAAATAGGATCACCACACTCAGTAGATTATAATCTTTGTAATGTTTGGTTTCAAAGTAGCAATGTATCTTTGTAATGATACCTTACAAGAGACCATTTGCATGAAGTATATCCCAGTAACATTATATTTACACTCATTAGCATATTTTCATAAAACCATATAGAGTGCAATGTCACATGATGAATCAAACTTTATTTTTTGTTTTGATTCCCTGACAAGAATTAAAACAAAAATATCCACAATTGACATTTTACCATGGATAATTTTAATGAAACCATATTTTTCAATGACAAAATTTGGGACACGAAACATTTTAACAGCTCTATTAAACACACTTGTCCATTGTTGGTTTATAAATTCATTCAGCCACTAAGGCTGGCGATTTTCAAAGGAATCGAAGGAGTTTGGCTAAAAACAGGGCAGGGCTGAGGCCCAAAGGGCATCCCCAGGGGTTTGCAGAAATAAATATGTATTTGTAGCACAGACATGTGATCTACAATAGCTAAGAGCCCAGTAGTACCAGAACCTCAGCTGGCCTGTAATAGCCTACCTGAGGGTCTGATGGAATTCACGAAGGAAGGAATCACCATTAAAAGGGCTGGGAATGAATGGCTTGACCCCTTTCACTTTAACCATCAGGGAATACTTGACATAGGAACAGGCCCACCCCTTCCTTTGTCTAACTTTAATCAATGCCTCTGACTTTCTTTTCTAATCAGCCGCGATGGGACTGCCACTTAGACCGGTATTTCCCAGCAGCTTTTCCATTCTAATGGCCCTCGATGGGACACATTAAAATAACGAGTAACTTTGTTTCTGCCACTGGCCTATAATTCCTTGAGAGGTCAGTGTAACAGGATACATCTGTGGGAAGTTAGATGCTCTTGTCAGCAGAAGATGGAAGGTGAAGGTTTGTCTGGGAGTTTCAGAGTCCTAAGTGTCTCAGGCACCACATGTGACTTCCAGTCGGAATCAGAAGACTTTGGATCTAAGGGTATGTCTACACTACGAAATTAATTCGAATTTATAGAAGCCGGTTTTATAGAAATCGGTTGTATACAGCCGATTGTGTGTGTCCCCACATAAAATGCTCTAAGTGCTCTAGTCGGCAGACCGCGTCCACAGTACTCAGGCTAGCGTCGACTTCCGGAGCATTGCAGTATGGGTAGCTATCCCACAGCTATCCCACAGTTCCCGCAGTCTCCGCCGCCCATTGGAATTCTGGGTTGAGATCCCAATGCCCGGATGATGCAAAACAGTGTCGCGGGAGGTTCTGGGTACATGTCGTCAGGCCCCTCCCCCTCCGTCACAGCAACGGCAGACAATAGATTCACGCCTTTTTACCTGGGTTACCTGTGCAGACAACATACCACAGCAAGCATGGAGCCCACTCAGGTTATGTCATCTGTGTGCCAGCAGACGTGGGACTGCATTGGTACACAGCAGCAGCAGCTAACTGCCTTTTGGCGGTAGACGGTGCAGTAGACTGGTAGCCTTCATCGGCAATCTGGGGGCTGGCAGCTGTGGGGCTGGCAGCTGTGGGGCTGGCAGCCATAGGGCTGCATTGCACCAGCCCCTTGCCTTTTGGCAGTAGATGGTGTATTACGACTGGTAACCGTCCTATTACAAGTTGGGTCATCGCACATTAGCAGAATCTTCCCTGAGCAGCAGATTATGCAATAGGCCTGAAGGCCATCGTAATACACTAACTGCCAAGCGCACAGTATTTGCTGCCAAGCACCCAGAAAGATGTCGAGGGCTATCAGTCACGCTGCACCGTCGTCTTAAGATGTAAAAAATAGATTTGCTTTGTATTCATTTGCTTCCCCCTCCCTCCGTCAAATCAACGGCCTCCTAAACCCAGGGTTTTCAGTTTAATCTTTGGGGGGACCATTCTGTGTCTCAGTTGTTTGTGTTTCTCCCTGATGCACAGCCACCGTTCTTGATTTTAATTCCCTGTACCTGTACGCCATGTCGTCACTCGGCCCGCCCTCCCTCCTTCCCCTGGTCCGTCAGATACTAGTTTCGCGCCTTTTTTCAGACCAGGCGCCATAGCTAGCACTGGGATCATGGAGCCCGCTCAGATCACCGCAGCAATTATGAGCACTATGAACACCACGCGCATTGTCCTGGAGTATATGCAGAGCCAGGACATGCCAAGGCGAAACTCAGACCAGCCGAGGAGGCGATTGCAGCGCGGTGAAGAGAGTGATGAGGAAATTGACATGGACATAGACCTCTCACAAGGCACAGGCCCCAGCAATGTGGAAATCATGGTGTCACTGGGGCAGGTTCATGGCGTGGAACGCCGATTCTGGGCCCGGGAAAAAAGTACAGACTGGTGGGACCTCATCGTGCTGCAGGTGTGGGATGATTCCCAGTGGCTGCAAAACTTTCGTATGCGTAAGGGCACTTTCATGGAACTTTGTGACTTGCTTTCCCCTGCCCTGAAGCGCCAGAATACCAGGATGAGGGCAGCCCTCACAGTTGAGAAGCGAGTGGCGATAGCCCTGTGGAAGCTTGCAACGCCAGACAGCTACCGGTCAGTCGGGAATCAATTTGGAGTGGCCAAATCTACGGAGGGGGCTGCTGTGATCCAAGTTGCCAGGGCAATGAAAGACCTGGTGATATCAAGGGTAGTGACTCTGGGCAACGTGCAGGCAATAGTGGATGGTTTTGCTGAAATGGGATTCCCAAACTGTGGTGGGGCCATAGACGGAACCCATATCCCTATCTTGGCACCGGAGCACCAAGCCACCGACTACATAAACCGCAAGGGGTAATTTTCAATGCTGCTGCAAGCCCTGGTGGATCACAAGGGACGTTTCACCAACATCAACGTGGGATGGCCGGGAAAGGTACATGATGCTCGCACCTTCAGGAACTCTGGTCTGTTTCGAAAGCTGGAGGAAGGGACTTTCTTCCCGGACCAGAAAGTAACCGTTGGGGATGTTGAAATACCTATCGTGATCCTTGGGGACCCAGCCTACCCCTTAATGCCATGGCTCATGAAGCCGTACACAGGCAGCCTGGACAGTAGTCAGGACCTGTTCAACTATAGGCTGAGCAAGTGCTGAATGCTGGTGGAATGTGCATTTGGACGTTTAAAAGCGCGCTAGCGCAGCTTACTGACTCACTCAGACCTCAGCGAAAAGAATATCCCCATTGTTATTGCTGCTTGCTGTGCGCTCCACAATATCTGTGAGAGTAAGGGGGAGACATTAATGGCGGGGTGGGAGGTTGAGGCAACTCGCCTGGCCGCTGATTACACGCAGCCAGACACCAGGGCGGTTAGAGGAGCACAGCAGGGCACGGTGCGCATCAGAGAAGCTTTGAAAACGAGTTTTGTGACTGGCCAGGCTACTGTGTGAAACTTCTGTTTGTTTCTCCTTGATGAACCCTCCAACCCCCCCCCACCCCGACCCGGTTCACTCTATTTCCCTGTAAACCAACCACCCCACCCCACCTTCCCCTCCCCACTTCGAGCACTGCTTGCAGAGGCAATAAAGTCATTGTTGTTTCACATTCATGCATTCTTTATTAATTCCTCACAGAAGTAGGGGGATAATTGCCAAGGTAGCCTGGGATGGGTGGGGGAGGAGGGATGGAAAAGGACACGCTGCATTTTAAAACTTTAACTCTTATTGAAGGCCAGCCTTCTGATGCTTGGGCGATCATCTGGGGTGGAGTGACTGGGTGGCCGGAGGCCCCCCCACCGTGTTCTTGGGTGTCTGGGTGAGGAGGCTATGGAACTTGGGGAGGAGGGCTGTTGGTTAAACAGGGGCTGTAGCGGCGGTCTCTGCTCCTGCTGCCTTTCCTGCAGCTCAACCATACGCTGGAGCATATCAGTTTGATGCTCCAGCAGACGGAGCATTGACTCTTGCCGTCTGTCTGCAAGCTGACGCCACCTATCATCTTCAGCCCGCCACTTGCTCTTTTCATCCCGCCATTCAGCCAGCCACCTCTCCTCTCGTTCATATTGTGCTTTTCTCATGTCTGACATTGACTGCCTCCACGCATTCTGCTGTGCTCTATCAGCGTGGGAGGACATCTGGAGCTCCGTGAACATATCGTCCCGCGTCCTCCGTTTTCTCTTTCTAATGTTCATTAGCCTCTGCAAAGGAGAAACATTTGCAGCTGGTGGAGGAGAAGGGAGAGGTGGTTAAAAAAGACACATTTTAGAGAACAATGGGTACACGGTCATTACAAGGTCACATTTTTCCTCTGCCTTCCGGTTTGGTATGAGAGATCACTCACGCAGTGCCCCAGGCAACATATTTCGGCTTGCAGGCAGCCATGGTAAGCCACAGTCTTTTGGCTTTTTTAAGCTTCTTAACATGCGGGAAAGGTTTCAAACAGCAGCGCATTTCCCATATCAAGGATGAATTGGGTTGGCCATTTAAAATGGGTTTTCAATGTAAAAGGAGGGGCTGCGGTTTCCGGGTTAACATGCGGCACAAACCCAAGTAAACCACCCCCCCACACACACACACACGATTCTCTGGGATGATCACTTCACCCCTCCCCCCACCGCGTGGTTAACAGCGCGGAACATTTCTGTTCAGAAGAGCAGGAACGGGCACCTCTGAATGTCCCCCTTAATAAAATCACCCCATTTCAACCAGGTGATCGTGAATGATATCACTCTCCTGAGGATAACAAAGAGAGATAAGGAATGGATATTGTCTGCATGCCAGCAAACACCGGGACCATACGCTGCCATGCTTTGTTATGCAATGATTCCAGACTACGTGCTACTGGCCTGGCGTGGTAAAGTGTCCTACCATGGCGGACGGGATAAGGCAGCCCTCCCCAGAAACCTTTTGCAAAGGCTTTGGGAGTACATGAAGGAGAGCTTTCTGGAGATGTCCCTGGAGGATTTCCGTTCCATCCCCATACACGTTAACAGACTTTTCCAGTAGATGTATTGGCCGTGATTGCCAGGGCAAATTAATCATTAAACACGCTTGCTTTTAAACCATGTGTAATATTTACAAATATTTACAAAGGTACACTCACCAGAGGTCTCCTGTGTGCCCTGAGGGTCTTGGGTGAGTTCGGGGGTTACTGGTTCCAGGTCCAGGGTCACAAACATATCCTGGCTGTTGGGGAAACCGGTTTCTCCGCTTCCTTGCTTCTGTGAGCTACCTACAGTACCTCCATCCTCATCTTCCTCGTTCCCCGAACCGTCTTCCCTGTGTGTTTCTCCATTGACGGAGTCATAGCACACGTTTGGGGTAGTGGAGGCTGCACCCCCTAGAATGGCATGCAGCTCCGCGTAGTAGCGGCAAGTTTGCGGCTCTGCCCCAGACCTTCCATTTGCTTCTCTGGCTTTGTGGTAAGCTTGCCGTAGCTCCTTAACTTTCACATGGCACTGCTGTGTGTCCCTGTTTTGGCCCCGGTCGTTCATGGCCTTGGAGACCTTTTCTAATACTTTGCCATTTCTTTTACTGCTATGGAGTTCAGCTAGCACTGATTCATCTCCCCATATGGCGAGCAGATCCCGTACCTCCCGTTCGGTCCATGCTGGAGCTCTTTTACGATCCTGGGACTCCATCACGGTTACCTGTGCTGATGAGCTCTGCGTGGTCACCTGTGCTCTCCACGCTGGGCAAACAGGAAATGAAATTCAAACGTTCCCGGGTCTTTTCCTGTCTACCTGGTCAGTGCATCTGAGTTGAGAGTGCTGTCCAGAGCGGTCACAATGAAGCACAGTGGGATAGCTCCCGGAGGCCAATAACGTCGAATTCTGTCCACACTACCCCAATTCCGACCCACAAAGGCCGATTTTATCGCTAATCCCCTCGTCGAAGGTGGTGTAAAGAAACCGGTTTAAAGGGCCCTTTAAGTCGAAAGAAAGGGCTTCGTTGTGTGGACGTCTCCAGGCTTAATTTGATTTAACTCTGCTAAAGTCGACCTAAACCCGTAGTGTAGACCAGGCCTAAATGGATTAAGCTAATTCAGATAAAGCACTTTTATTCTGGAATAAGAGCATCCATACAGGGAGTTAATCAGGAATAGCTATTCCAGAATAACTCCCCATCTAAGGGTACATCTACACTACAGCGGGGAGTCGATTTAAGATACGCAAATTCAGCTACGTGAATAGCATAGCTGAATTCGACGTATTGCAGCCGACTTACCCCGTTGTGAGGACGGCGGCAAAATCGACTTCTGCCGCTTTTTGTCGGCGGCGCTTACTACCACCTCCGCTGGTGGAGTTAGAGCGCCGATTCGGGGATCGATTGTCGCGTCCCAACGGGACGCGATAAATCGATCCCCGAGAGGTCGATTTCTACCCGCCGATTCAGGCGGGTAGTATAGACCAGACCTAAGGGTATGTCTATACTACCCGCCAATCTGGAAGGTAGTGTTTGATGTATCAGGGATTGATTTATCACGTCTTGTCTAGACGTGATAAATCGATCCCCGAACACACTCCCTGTTGACTCCGGAACTCCAACTCCGCAAGAGGAGTAAGCGGAGTCGACATGGGAGCTGCCGTGGTTGACTCGCCGCCGTGAGGACGGCCAGGTAAGTCGAACTAAGATACTTCGACTTCAGCTACGTGAATAGCATAGCTGAAGTTGCGTATCTTAGTTCGAACTCCCACACCAGTGTAGCCCAGGCCTAAGCAAGGCCTTATTCCCTTCAGCCCATTTTTGAAAGTCCCTGGTTTAGGGCTTATTGCAATGTAAATTTTACTTATTTCTTTGAAGTTCTGAAAATTGATACTTAAAACTTCTTCTGCCAACTAAGGAAGTTGAATTTTACTCTCTCTCTCTGTGCCCAGTTCTAGTCTAATTTATACCACTGAATAACTGTGGAGTTATTCCATTGAAGTCAATGGAGGTTCTCTAGTTTTAACCGAATGCAAGTGAGTGGTCTCTCTGACTTGAATTCTGTGTAATTAGTTCTTTATCTCTTTTCTGGTCTGTGAGTATTATACCTTATTATTTTTAATATTTGGTACTAAATTCATCCCCAGTGTCTCTTTTTTAGCTACACTGGATAAACATCAGGATGAATTTGTTCCATTTAGGCTCTGATGCAGCAAAATATTTAATTTAAATGGTATTATTATTAATATTGGTAACACCAGTTATGGATCAGGAATCTATTGCAAGAAGTTCTGTACAAACACAAAACAAAAAGATGGTCCCTGCTTCAGACAGCTTAGAGTCTAATTAAAAGGTTTGCGACAGCTGATGGAGACAGACAGACATGGTAGGACAAGGAAGCAATGAGACAATGCTGGTCAGCATGATGGGCAGTTTTTCCAGCACACCTGCCCCCTGACTACGGTTGAGTATTTTGTAGGTATCATGGCAAAGGGGAGTTTTAAAGAGGGATTTGAAAGAGGTAACTCTGTGGATGTTTACACATGGCTATTCCCATGTAATAGGGCAAATTGGAAGAAAGCAAGAAGGTGCATTACTCAAAAGCTTAAAGGTGGGTTTGTGTTTAAGCACTTTGCTGAACTAGGGCTGACATTTATTCCTTAAAAAAAGCAACTTTAGATACTACTTTTCAAAATAAAATGCAAATAGGACTCCTGACCATAGACAATACTATCTTATACATTGGTTTGGAAATATTTAATTTTTATATATATAATTTTGACTGATAATATTGATGTTTATAATTAAGCATTTTTTTATTTTTATCAGTTTAAATGTTCACAGTTGCAGAAAATTATGGAAGGGTCAGATAATAGTTATTTAATGACAGTACATGTTGAGAGTCAAAAAGTTAAACTTGAGAACTGTGAAAGCACAATGTTTCAACATGACGTGAAGATATACAAAGTCAATATCCTTAAATCAAACACTCGCAAGTTCTCAAGCAGCATTTTTCTTACTTTGTCTAGCTGGAAATGTTGATTGGTGAAGGAAATATTTTTTCATTGGTTTGTGTGTGCATGGTGAAATCAACATTTGCCAATATTTACTGATAAAAATCTAATCCTTCCAAGACTGCTTATAGAGGTAGCAATGGAAAGAGCATTGCATAGGCAAGACAATACCATAACAATGAACTATTAGTTTAGTTTTCCTAAAAGATTGAAGCAGCGATCTGCATTGTGTATAATTCTCATTCAAATGTTGCACGTGAATAAGAAAAAATAACCAGTGTTTTTTTTTAAAAAATATTGAAGTCCTTGTGCTATACTGTCCTCTCTATTATACCAGTTTTATGCCACCATAACTCCACTGATTTTAGTGGGGTTACACCACTGCAAACATGGTACAATGGGATGGACAGTTTTTAGTCTGTCTTTTGTCAGGCATAACTCATCGTGGAGGAAATTCGGATCTCGGGGATGAAGCTAAAATAACTCCAATGACTTCAGCTTTACTCTGGTGCTATTGAGATCCCAGTCTGGTTCAAACAGAGTCTTGCTTCATTAAACACTTATAAGTATCTCAAAATTTGGCTTCTGAATAGGCTTGTTCAGCAATTTATAATGATTGATCAATACATCAGCTGCATCTATTCCAAACCCAATTGTCTTCTCTCACGTACCTTGGAGAAAGGCAAAAATGCTACCCAGAAATAAGGACCTGGAGACAGTACATGGTGTGAACATTCCTCTCATTCACAACATGCATCTGACCCTAAAGCATCTCAAAGGTGGTAAGAAAAATAAGCCACCACACAGCTTTGGCCTCACTCTAGGAGAAGGCAGGCCCTGTGCAGATATTGCAGAGCTGCCACTTTTTCACTAAAGATAGGTAATAATATTGGGTGTGTTCCAAGGGCAATATAAATAAATACTCTCATGTAGGAGAAATTACAGCAGCCCTACACATTCCTCAAATGTCACAGTGATGGATAAAGTTCAGACAGAAGGTTCAAGACAGAGGAGCAACAGATTATGTACGGAAATAAAGAGATAGATCATGCAAGTGCCTCAGCACCAAGAAGCCAGCAGATTTCCGATGGGTTCCCATGTTTCTATTTCAGTGATCAGGAGCTGGTTGTGGGAGGGGTTTGTAGACACCCCCTCCACTCTGTGAATTGCCAATTCTCAGTTCATATTCCCAAGTGTGGGAACTGATGCCTTGGACCACAAAGTGTTTTGTTCTCATTGCCAAACTCAGATCTGGTTCCTTGTTTTGTAACATCACTATACACAGTATACCATCTAAACTCGGACATAAAGGTGTTGTGTTTGTGTGTGAGAGCCAGTGAGTCTGTGTCTATGATTGTTTTTGTGCTGGGTGAAAGAGTGTGTTTGGTGCATTTAGGCTGGTGTGTTAGAGTGAGTGTTTGCATGTTGGATAGAGTACGTGTGCCTGCTTGTGTGAAGTATGAGTGAGAATCGCGGTGTGTGTGTGCATCAGTCTATGGAAGATACTGCATGGATGTTTGTGTGAGTGTTTGCCTGTGTGTTTAAATAGCAACAATTGAACACAATAAAAGTTATCTTCCTCCTTCCTTATTGCTCTTAATCTAGCAAATCAAATTCCCCATGATATGCGGGAGGCAAAATCCAAACAGAGCTGGGCGAATAATAGATTTTTAATTCCACTGGCAATTTTGACAAAACTGGAAAAAAATAATTGTGGGTCAAACTGAAAATGGAATTTTTTTCCAAATTTCAGGTGAATCAAAAAGTCAAAAACAATTTTATATCAGGTTTCATTTTGACAAAATCTAAACTTTTTGTTTCAATGTTGATCATGTTTAAGGTAAAATTAACGAAAAAAATTAAAAGAAAAGTTGTTTTGTACTTGAAAATCAAAATGTTTCATTCCAAAAAGGTCAATTGTTTTACACTTCAACGGACAATGTCACTTTTTTTAACCTCTGCCCAGTGCAAATTTTGTGGTCCATTTTAAGAATGGGCTTAATTTTTCTCTCACACTGATATAAATCCTGATTATTTCAATTGAATCTACTTTAGTGTCAGTGGATTTACTGCAAACTTATATCTGTCTAAACGAGAGCTTTTCTCTGGCAGCTTGGTCAACATGCCCAGTTTTTTTAATTGTTTATTTAGGATGTTTTAACAAGTTTACAAATCCTTGCCATGTAAATATGAGAAGCAAGACAATCATTACAACAGTGAACTTTGGTTTAAAGAGACATCAGACAGGAAAATAGTCACCAGAACTTTCTCTTTAACAGGGTGATACCATAGCACAGAGTGAGGATCATTACAACTCCTATGTCATTTCTTGTGATTTTATTAAAGTGAGTGAAATCTCTATATTCACATATTAACAGACCAGTTATGTCTATCAAATGTTAATATGCAAAGCAACTGAACAGGTGTGCTGGGATTTTTTTTTTTTTTTTTTTTTTTGCAGGTGAATATACTTTGAGAACTGAATGAGAGATAACCAGATAGCTAAGTATCTATCTATCCTCTGTCTATTTTGCTGAACACATAATTGTAGTATTAATTTTTCCATAACCAACCTCCCATATTCTTTTTAATCATTCCTCCATCGTTGGACTATTTTTCTTTTCTCATTGAGAGGTTATTAATAGCTGAGCAGTTACTAGCAGATCAGAGGTTAATTTTTCATTTCCTTTTGTGTGACCATTTCCACCAGGAAGGCCCAGGAGGATCACCAGAAGGTTATTAGATAATAAATATCCAACAATTGGGTCATTTTGTTACAGATTTCTTCCAATACTCTCTAATGACTAGACATGGCCAATGCATCAAATCTCCTCTTTCTTGTACTGTCCTACAGACTGGGGTTGCTGGTCCTCTTTTCCAGATTAATCCACATTCCTCTGCATACCTATTTTTTTAACTGTTCCTCATAGGTCAGGTTATCTAAAACTTTGATTATTTTTGTTGGTCTTATCTGAATTCTCTCCAATCTGTCCACATCTTCCTTAAAGTGTGGCACCCAGAACCGGACACAGTATTCCAGCTGAGGCCTCACCAGTGCCAAGTAGAGTGAGACAATTACCTCCCGTGTCTTACATACAACACTCTTTTTAATACACCCCAAATGATATTAACCTTTTTCACAACTACATCACATTGTTGACTCATATTCAATTTGTGATCCACTCTAGCCCCAAGATCCTTTTCAGCAATGCCACCACCTAGCCAGTGATTCCCCATTTTGTAGTTGTACGTTTGATTTTTCCTTGGTTAGAGAAGAACTTTGCACTTGTCTTTATTGAATTTCCTCTTATTGATTTTAGACCAGTTCTCCAATTTGTCAAGGTCATTTTGAATTCTGATCCTGTCCTCCGGAGTGTTTGCAACCCCTCCCAGCTTGGTTTCATCTGCAAGTTTTATAAGCATATTCTCTCCTCTGTTATCCAAGTCGTTATTGAATAATGGCCTTAAAAATGACATCAGAAAAGAGTTGCAGGTTTTGTTCATAAAACTATGGGTGGATTTTCACCTAGGGGACTGGGATGACCAATTCCCATTAAAACTATTTTGGTGGCCAAATATCTATAGGCGACCTTGAAAATCCCATCACTGGTAATGTTGGCCCCTCCATGAACACAAATACCCTACATTGCCAAGAGAGAAGTAGAGTTGTGTGACTCTGAGGTGTTGCCTAATTCAGCTAAAATCTCCTGGAATTAATTTTAATAGATCTGGTCAAAAAACAGAGGAGATGATCAGGATCATCTTACACTCTTTAAAAAAATAAAATTTTCTTTAAAAAATTCATAGAAATTTAGAATTTATTTTTTAAATCTACCATTTTGTGAGGTTTTTTGAGAATTTCCCCCCCTATTTTTGGTGGAGATGAAATTAGATTAACAGATTCCAAGGCCAGAAGGGACCATAGTGACTGTCTATTCTGACCTCCTGTATAACCCAGCCCATAGAACATCCCCAAAATAATACCTAGAGCAGATCCTTTAGAAAAACATCCAATCTTGGTTTGAAAGTTGTCAGTGATAGAATCTGCAAAATAAGTAATTAATAATAAACTAAGTGAGATATTCAAAGAGGATTAATGGAGCTGGGCACTCCTCTCCTGTTGAAAGTGAATGGGATTTAGACACAAAAATCCAGTTGGTTCCTTTGAGCACTGCAGCCTATCTGGATAATGAGAGCATGCAGTTACTTTGTAGCAGATAAAACTCTATGAGGGGTAGAAACTCACCTTCCTTACGCCATAGACTATTCACTCGCTGATGATGATGATAAGAGTCCGCCATGGACAGGTTATTCGAGAATTGTCCTCTATAGGGCCTCTTAGACTTTCCTCTGAATCAGGTGGTACTGGTCACTGTCAGGGACAGAATACTGGACTGGATGATCCAAAGGTCTGACTCAGTTAGACAGTTCCTATGATCTATAACAAGCAGATGTTGTCAAATAAAATTGCAATGAATGTTGCACCCACATCAACTCAAATGCATTTAATTGAGTTTAATTACTCATTATTAAAGCTGGTCAAAAGTGAAAATTATATTTTTGTGGGAAATGTCAATTTTTTTGTTTTCATAGAAACATCCCATAATATTGCTTTTGGATGGGGGAAGGGCAAAACAATGAAACTGGATACTGAAAAGTGTTTGGTTTTCAATAAACTTCTCTAGTAAAACAGCAAGTTTATGGTAAATATTTTCTAGTTTTGGAAAAAAGATTTCTGATATTGAAAACTTTCCCCCCCAAACCTGAAAAAATATACAAAAAAGTTTTCCATCTCCAGGTTTTCGGGAAAACAAAACCAAAAACAACTTCCCCCCACTGAAAAAAACAAAAACCCATAGAAAAATGAGTTCAAAATGAGTTTTTTCCACACTAAAATTATTTTCAATGACAAGCAATTTTTTTTTTGCCAGAAAGATATTTTTGAGCACCTCCACTCATTATGAATTATACACCAAGTTGTAAGTAGTATCCCAATTGGATGGATGACAAACTGAGGAGTGGAGTGGTGAAGGGACTGAACAAAGACAGGAATAGTTGGGATCAGATCTCAGGACACCTTGGACCTTAGCTTTTAAATAATAATTAATTAATTATCTGATAGTTGCACCTGATATAAGAGGTCCATTTTATTAGGTAAGACACAGTCTCCACCCCAAGGAGCCTACGGTAGAAAAGACAGGGAAAGGGTGGGAGGGGAAAGACAGCCCTAGGGAATGATTTTCCCAAGGTAACACAGCAGGTCAGCGGCAGGGTTAGGAATTGATGTCAGATCTCTGGAGTACAGTCCTGTGTGCCTGCAGTGTTTGCCTCACAATCTTTGCTTTAGACCCTGCTGCCTCGTTGTAACTGTGATTGTTTTAGTTTCTGAAAACTCTTCAGGGAAGTAGAGGGCAAGATAAAATATTGTTGGCTCTGCGCTGTTGAGGGCTCCAGGGAGTGAGTCCCTCAAGCCCGTAGAAAACAGACATGGATAAATCACTTCCCCTCAGCACCAAAGTTTTTGACACACACCTCATCTGCAGACAGCAAGATCTCACTGTATTTCCAGCAGCTCAGCCTCAGTGCGGTGGGGGAACGGCCTCATAATACAGTGATTGGGGCATTACATAGAGAAATAGATCGATAGAGGGGTGTGTATGGGGCTAGAGAGAGAGGGGCAACAAATTGCGGTCTCTAGCTGGAGGAGAAAAGACATCTCAGAGACCGGCATTGTAAGTTTGCTCTTGCAATGAAATATATTTGGGGGTGACAGAGAGGCACTTAAAGGATGAAATTGTAAGTGACATTAGATTTTTTTTCAGAGTTTCACTCTTAGCTCAATTTGAGCATGGGAAACTGAGGCAGTCCAAAGCAGTTATCTTAGGAAAGAGGGGGCAGAATATTCATGCCTCAGTTTCCTTCTCTTGGGAGTGGGGGAATTGATCAAATCGACACACATATTTTTTAGAATGGATTGAAGAGTTTACATTAAAGTTGTCCAAAAATAGTGACAAACACTATCAGCTCATTGTTACTTTTCTCTCTGTATACATTAGTTTGTTGTTACTGCTGTCTGTCTGCTTTTACTTTTCTCTATTAGTTTGTTTTTACTTCTCTATCTACCTGTTAGTTTGTGTTAGTTCTGTGTTGCTCTCTCACTCTCTGAATCTTGTATCTATCTATCAGTTTGTGTCTAGTTCTCAGTTTTTTGTTTCTTCTGTCTATTAAATTGCTGAAAGGGTACTTGTGGGACAGGCACGCCTCATAAGTTGAAGCTGAGTGGTTAGGGCACTTGGCTGGCCTGTGACAGACTCAGGTTCAATCTCTCCCTCTGACTGATGATGAGAAGGGATTTGAATTCCCAATTTACAGGAGGGTGCCTGAGCCGCTAGGCTATGGGTTGTTCTGAAATGAGACTGTCTCAGTCTCTCCCGTTGAAGCTGCTCCACTTTGTATCAAGAATTAAATAGTCATGGGAGCAGGGACTTGAACTTGGCTCTTCCAGACACCAGGTGAGTGCCCCAAGTACCACACTGGAGAATCACTCTCATGCCCCCACCCTGGCCCAATGACTCTCCATTGTCACTCACAAGAGGCGTTCCTGATTGCAAGGAGAGTCACTGGGACAGAAACTGAGTTGCAGTCTGATGTAGTCACTAGATGAGGGGACTGGAAGTCATGACACCTCATTTGTGTTCCCAGCTCTGGAAGGGAGTTGAGTCCAGTGTGTCGAGCAGGGGTCGGCAACCTACGGCACGGGTGCCAAAGGTGGCACGCGAGCCGATTTTTGGTAGCCCGCGGCACTGGCTGAGCCGCTCAACACGCCCCTACTCTGGGGTTCCCGCTGCCGGCTCCTCTCAGCCGGGGTCCCGCTGCCGGTGCAACTCAGCACCCGCTGCCAGCCTGGGGGAAGGAACCCCAGGCTGGCAGTGGGCTGAGACCCCGGCTGGCAGGAGCCAGTGGCGGAAACCCCAGCTCTGACCGCTGGACCCTGGAGAATCACTCTCACGCACCTACCCTGGCCCAATGACTCTCCATTTCACTCGCAACAGTTGTTCATGATGGCAATGGAGTGTCACTGGGACAGAATCTGAGATGCAGTCTGATGTAGTCATTAGAGGAGGGGACTGGGAGTTGAGACACCTCATTTGTGTTCTCAGCTCTGGGAGGGAGTTGAGTCCAGTGTGTAGAGCCAGCTCCAGGAGGGGTATTGGATTTAGTGGGTTAGAGCAGGGAGCGAACTGGGAGTCAGGAATCCTGGGTTCTCTTCCAAGCTCTGGGAGGGTGTTTAGTTGAGTGGTTAGAGGAGCAGGAAGGGAGCCATATTCATGACTCGAGTTTACTGTGTATTTATGGCTCGGTTTGATCACCTCCATGCGAAAAGCTGCTCCCTTTTAGAGCAGTATAAATGGGGAGTAATTCCATGGCATGCAGTGAAATTACCCCACATTCACAGCTTGTCCCTGACAGAAGAATCTGGCCAGACAGACCCCTAATTCCCCTCGGAAAACTGAGGATAGTAACTTTTATACACCGTTATCCAGAGTTCACCCACCTCTGGGCAACAGAGTTATACAAATTTCGCAAAAGCAATTGTTCCAATTTCTCCACTTCATCACCCTGGTGTAAATTATGAGTAACCGCTGTGGAGTCCATTGAGCTGATTCTATTTTCTCTCACCCCAGTGTAAATCAGGAGTAAATCCATTGGAGTCACTGGGGCTGTTTTTCACATTTAGACTTGTGAAGACCCTTCACAAGCTAAGGGTCTGACTCAAGAAAATTAAGGTGGTTTTCACAAAAGGAGAGTTATTTTAATGATCTAATCCTGTCCCTTGCTTTTGTCCCTCTCTCTGCAACCATCACACGATGTCCTGAGAAAGAAAATGTCCAACCGAACCACCGTGACCGTGTTCCTTCTCCTCGGATTCTCTGATGTTCAGGAGCTGCAGATTTTGCACTTTGTGGTGTTTCTTGTGATTTACCTGGTAGCCCTGGTGGGGAATCTTCTGATCTTCATGGCCATAGCCTTTGACCACCACCTTCACACCCCCATGTACTTCTTCCTGATGAATCTGTCCATCATAGACCTTGGCTCCATCTCTGTCACCGTTCCCAAATCCATGGCAAACTCCCTCATGAACACCAAGTCCATTTCCTATGCTGGATGTGTTTCCCAAGTCTTCTTCCTCTTCTTCTTGTTGGGAGCAGGTTTTTTCCTTCTCACCATCATGGCGTACGACCGATATGTCGCCATCTGCCAACCACTGCACTATGAGAGAATGATGAACAGCAGAGCTTGTGTCCAAATGGCAGCTGGTGCCTGGATCAGTGGGATTCTCAACTCTCTACTACACACCGGGAACACGTTTGCATTGAGCTTCTGTGGAAGCAACATGGTGGATCAGTTCTTCTGTGAGATCCCCCAGCTACTCAAGCTCTCCTGCTCTGACTCATATCTGAGTGAAGTTGGGGTTCTTGCCTTTAGTATGTGTTTAGTCTTAGGCTGCTTTGTTTTTATCATTGTGTCATATGTTCAGATCTTCAAATCAGTGCTCAGAATCCCCTCTGAGCAGGGCCGGCATAAAGCCTTCTCCACCTGCCTTCCTCACCTCACTGTGGTCTCCTTGTTTGTTTGCACTGGGGCCATTGCCTACCTGAAACCCACCTCCAGCTCCCCATCTGCTCTGGATCTTGTGGTGGCAGTTCTCTATTCCGTATTGCCACCAATCATGAATCCAATTGTCTACAGCCTGAGGAACAAGGAGATGAAAGCTGCCCTGAGGAGACTGACTGGGTGTAGGTAATTCACCAAGAATAATTTTTTATGTCTTTAGCTAATTAAAGTTTGCTCACATAGTATCTGTTCATTAATGTCAGTTATTTCCATGACCACACAGCATGAACACAAACAGGTCTGATTCTGATCTCAGTTGCACCAATGCAAATCCAGATTAACTCTGTTGATGTCACTGCCGCTGCAGTGATTTATACCAGGAGAAAATCTGGTCCAGTTGTGGAGTTAAATAGGTGTAAAGTGTGTGCGTGAGAGGAATCAGACTTTCATTCTGTGCCAAAACAATATCCGTTACACTGCTTGGCCACATGCACCCATTCCATGGCCACTGAAAACAATGATGGGAGTTGTCTTGATTGTGTGCATAAATCAGGAGTGGCTTTGTTGGAACCAAAGGAGTCAAACTGGTGTAAGACTGGGGTAGGTGAGAAGAGATTTCGGGTAGATCTGCAACACATCAGTGTAGTTCCATTGACTCTGGTGGCGCTAAAGCAATTTTCAGCATCTGTTCCTCTGACCTACTGCCTCCAATGGAGCTGTATATCCATTGCCACAAGCTGGGGACTGGGCCCATTGTCTTATAAACCACCATTTGTGGCCGAACCACTAGAGGGGGACAAGGAGCCAGACTGTGTTAGCCTGGCTCAGGTGTACATTTGGGCATGTGAGAGATGGAGAGACTGGCTAGAAATTACAGGAGGTGTCTAACCGTCAGCGGGGCGATGTTCTGGAGCCACCTCCCAATAGGAGTTCTGGGAGGCAAACGACTGAATTAGTTTGAAGAGCGAGATGGACACTGTGATAGACCCAGGCCAGTTGGGTACAGCAGAATAGCAAAAGGCAGATATACTGGCCACTGGATTAACAGTTTTCTGTTCCCTGACTGACCAGAGCAGGGGCTGCTCCGAGCTAATGAGAACACCTGACTCCAATTAACATTCAAAGAGTCAGGTGAGGGCATTAAGCTAATGTGACCACCTGACTCTAATTAAGGCCCCGCTGATACTATAAAAAGGACTTACTCCAGTCTGGCAGAGGACAGCCAGGGAGCCAGAGGAGAGGAAGTGCGGCTGAAGGGCTGGTTAATGAAGACACCCTCAAGTTAGGTGAGCCCTAAGGTAAGGGTGAAGAAGGGAGAAGCAGGAGAGCTGTGGGGAAGTGGCCCAGGGAAATGTAGCAACTCTGGCAGTGAAAGGTTGGCTGCCAACAGCTGCTACCATTAGGGTCCCTGGGCCGGAACCCGGAGTAGAGGGCGAGCCTGGGTTCCCCCCAACCCACCACTACAGGAAAACCTCCTGGGAGGGGAAGTCAGGCCCCTGTCAGGACAGGAGGCTAAACTGTTCTAAAACAAGCCCTAAGGACAACAGAGACTGTGGGAGTTCTCTCACCAACCTCCTTGCTGGCTTCTGATGAAAAGGGCTCAATAGACTGTAACCCTGGCCCTAGAGAGAGAAGGGCTACGTGGAGGGTCACAGAGAGCCACTGAGGCTAGCATATACTGCCTAGAAGCGCAGGACCCACGGGGACAAGGTCAGAGCTCTGCCACATAGTCATTGTTCTGATATGGGAGAGGATGGTCTACATGGGTACCAATGTTCTGTCCTCTGACTGAGACTCCTGGCACTTTGTTCTGAAGTCTACATTTAGCCTTAACATTTCAACCTGTAACCAGTAGAGGAAGGGGATATTCTGAATATTTATGGTATTAATTCATGAGATTTGATTAACTTTTAATGCTATGTTCTTCCAATTCAATTGCCCAGCTTGGTTTTTTTGTTCCTAGACTCAACCCATGGCAGACACAGATTGGAGAAACCAAACGACCATCGCAGAATTTATCCTCCTGGAATTCGGGGATCTCCCTGACCTTCAAATTCTTCTTTTTCTAATGTTCCTAGTGATCTATATTGCAACTGTGACTGGGAACACTCTCATTGTGGTGCTTGTTGTCACTGGTCAGCACCTTCAAACCCCCATGTACTTCTTCATGGGAAACTTGTCCTACTTGGAGACCTGCTATACCTCGACCTTCCTGCCCAGGTTACTGGCCTGTTTCATGACTGGGGACAGAACCATCTCAGTCAGTGGATGCATCACACAACTGTATTTCTTTGGTTCTCTGGCATGTACAGAATGCTATCTCCTAGCAGCGATATCTTATGATCGGTATTTAGCGATATGTAAACCCCTGCACTATTCAATTCATATAAATACCAGGTTTTGCCACCAGTTGGCTACTGGGTCATGGTTAAATGGTTTTTTCTCTATTACCATCTTTGTCTTATTCCTATCACAGTTAATTTTCTGTGGCCCAAATGAAATTGACCATTTCTATTGTGATCCCATCCCACTGATGGAACTCTCCTGCAGTGACAGCCAGCAGATCATATTGATGGTGTAGGGAGCCAGGGTGGCTTCCCTCCGAACCTGAGGGTAAAGTGCCTTTCCCTCAGCCTGAGTGGGCGGGGCCAGCCCAAGCTCGCTCCACCCCCCGGAAGGGGAGGGGTGGAACAGGAAGTATAAAGGGCGGGGCCCTTAGCTCAGTTAGGGCAGCACCAGGGAGGGAGGCAGACACAGACTGTGGGCTGCTCCCTTCAGAGCCTGCTGCCACACCAGGGGAGGCCCTGGACCTGTGGAAACCTCACCTGGAGGACGGACTGGGGCTGCCAGGACTGCCCGCTGCCGAGTACCCAGAGGAACTGGAGGAGTCGGAGGGGGAGCGGGAGCTGCCAGCAGCCGAGTACCCAGAGGAGCTGGAGGAGCCTGAGCCTGAGGGGGAGCCGGAGCTGCCAGCAGCGGACTACCCCGACGCACTCACGGGACCAGAGGGATTCGGGCGAGCAATCGGGTAGGAAGTAGCCCAGGGACAGAGCTGCACAGTGGTGAGTCTATGTAGCGGGACGACCCCGCTGACCCAGTGGTGGGACCCTCGTTCTGCCACTGTCAGGGCCCTGGGCTGGAGCGCAGTGGTGTAGGGTGGGCCTGCGCTCCCCTACCCGGCAGAGCCACGCCGGGACCTTTGCCGGCGCTCCCCTGCCTGAGGGGCGCGCTACTGACCTTTGCCGGCGCTCCCCTGCCTGAGGGGCGCGCTACAGACTCTGGCTGGCGGCCGCCCCGCCGCTAATTCCCCGCTGACGGAGGCGTGACCCAGGCCGGCAAGTGACCTCACAGCTCCCTACCGCCCCCTAGCGGGTAGGTGGGCCAACGCCGATCACAGATGGGTTTCATAATAGTCTCTGTATTCACCCTGCCTCCATTCCTACTAACCATGATATCCTATGTGTATATCATCGCCACCATCCTGAACATCTCTTCCACCACCGGGAGGCAAAAGGCCTTTTCCACCTGCTCCTCTCACCTCACTGTGGTGACAATTTACTATGGAACCATAATCATTGTCTACATGGTACCGAAACGTGATAGACTCAGAACTGAAGAAAGTGCTCTCTCTTTGCTTCACAGTCCTAACTCCCCTTGTGAACCCCCTCATCTACAGCCTGAGTAACAGAGAGGTCAAGGAAGCCTTAAGCAAAGCAGTCAGTAAATGTGGCTTTCACAAAAAACATGCAGAGACTCTGAGATAACAATTTAGCTTGAGGTTAAGAAAGCTGCCTCAGTGAGTGAAGCAATAAGTCTGTGATGCACTGTACATCAAAGAAGCACCCTGTAACCCTCATATTTATCTTTTGTATATGGTTGTAATATTTGGTAAAAAAGCATTCCTTGTAAGGTGTCATATATAAGGTTATGATCTGTTAAAACTCATTCTTTTGTTAACATATGTATATTATCATTGTATATGGTGGTATGAGATTTTGTTATATGGTTGTTATTAAAATATGTAGGAAGTCTGGGAGTCGCCCACTGTTAGTGATCCAGTGAGAACAAAGGAGGTGGTGGGCATTAAACAACCATCACCAGCCATTGACCAGCAGAGGAATTGTAAACAAGAGGTTTGCAATTCTGTAAGAGTATCAGAGGGGTAGCCGTGTTAGTCTGAATCTGTAAAAAGCAACAGAGGGTCCTGTGGCACCTTTAAGACTAACAGAACTATTGGGAGCATAAGCTTTCGTGGGTAAGAACCTCACTTCTTCAGATGCAAGTAATGGAAATTTCCAGAGGCAGGTATAAATCAGTATGGAGATAACAAGTTCAATCAGGGAGGGTGAGGTGCTCTGCTAGCAGTTGAGGTGTGAACACCAAGGGAGGAGAAACTTCTGTAGTTGGATAGCCATTCAAAGTCTTTGTTTAATCCTGATATGATGGTGTCAAATTTGCAAATGAACTGGAGCTCAGCAGTTTCTCTTTGGAGTTTAGTCCTGAAGTTTTTTTGCTGTAAGATGGCTACCTTTATATCTGCTATTGTGTGGCCAGGGAGGTTGAAGTGTTCTCCTACAGGTTTTTGTATATTGCCATTCCTGATATCTGACTTGTGTCCATTTATCCTCTTGCGTAGTGTAATTCTGTAAGAGACAGTTGCGCAAGCACCGCACAATGGGAATTGCTGAACTCTGTGACTCAGCAAGGCCCACCAGGACATGTCTGGGCAAGTATTTTTCCAGGGACATGAATTGACAGTATAAAATAAATGACAGTGGCATCATGAGACCACCTCTCTCCTCCTGCACCTATTCTGGAGGCAACAAGAATGCTGGGAAGACAAAGACTTTGAACTGGAGAGGTTGGTCCCAGGCTGAGAAGGGAATTCAGCCTGTGTATTAAGAACTGTAACCTGGCTGCAACATCTAGTGGGGTGAAAAAATCTGTCTGACTCAAATCTTACTGAGTCTGATAAAGTTTAGGATTTAAAATGCGTGTTTAATTTTTATTTCTGAGGCATAAAATTCAGAGATAGATTTTAAGTGATTATAACTGTTGTTAAGAAATGTATTTTAATGTTTAATCTTAACCAGTGAGTTTGCTAAAATGCTTGGGGAATCTGCACAGATTACAAGGGCTGGCGCATGTCCACTGTCTCATTGTTCAAAAGAAGGTCTTGAGCAGTTTAAGATGATACATTTCTTAGGGTGTAAGGCTGCGGGGGATTTGCTGGTGCCTCCCTCTGTATACTTCATAAGTAGCTTGGAGAGCATTCATGCAACTCAGTTGAGTGTTTCTCTGTATGCTGGTGACTGAGTGATAACAGCCACAGGAGGGGGTGAGAGAGGTTGCTGCTTGTCATATTAAAGCATCATGAGTGACAAACCAGGCTGGAGAGAGTAAGGGGGCACAGCGGTCCCAGAGGTCAAGGTTGTACCCCGGGGGTCCCATCACACAGCTCCACTAAAATTAAGTTGAAAACTCACATTGAAAATCTCAGCACTTAGTGTTGTCCATCTAAGTGGAAGGACCAGGGAGGGAGGTGACCAAAACCATGTTCCCATCATGATGTTTTCAGCTGGGCACCAGGAGTGGAGACAATTTTAACCATTTTTTTCTGGAAAAAGCAATTTTTTATCAAAATAAATGTTTGGACCTTAAAATACTAATTCCTGGTGCAGCCTATGTGGGGTTGTAAGCCTGGAAAATCTGCCACCTCTGAAATTTGCCTAATTCCATCCCCACCATATCCGCCTGCAAACCAACCACGTTCATCACACTCACACAGGCCGGATGTAAACAGCCAGGCCCCAGCAGTGACCTCTGGACACTTCACCAGGAACAGCTTTATAGCTCTTCTCTGAACTAAACCTGGCTGTGATCAGATCCACCAAAGCAACAGCACCAGGCTCACCGGGCCCTTGGAGGCAGGGAGGTTGGGCAAACAAAGAGGTAGACTCACAAGCCAGGGATAATGGGACTGTCGAGACCCAGCTGGGGGTTTGACAGGGCACCCGTAGAACTGAGGCCATTTCTGGGGTCAGGTCTGTCAAATGGTCACTGAGGAGGGACTCAGCTTCTGTAGGGCAGAAGATGCTTTGCTGCTGCTAGCTACACAGAGCAGTTCAAAGGTAGGGGACCTGTTACAATGAGTGTCCCCAAACCTGACTGCAATAAGTGAACATCCCGAAAGGGCTAGGTCTCAGGGCACCGTGTCCAGCCAGCTCCAGGTGCCTTAGACAGCTCTGCTTCTTGCAGGGCCCTCCCCTCAGGGCGTGAGGCAACCTATAGCGAGAGGAAGTGGCTACAACCTACCAACGGGCAGAACTCCTGTGATGTCAAAATGGCAGTGCTGGATCAGTCACTGGGAGCATGTCATAGTTTGGCCAGAGGCAGGGAAGCTGGGCTCTAGTGAGAACAGTACTTTGAGCCCTACAGAAACCATTTTCCAAGGGACCTCATGGATTTAGGCACCCAAATCCCTTTGAAATGAGAGTTGGACACTTGACTCTCTTAGATGCTTCTGAAAATCTCAACCTGAAGAGTCACTTGGATTCTGTCACCCTAGGTTCTGTCATAAATTTTTTTTTTTGGCTGCGTCTGTGTGTGTTCTCTCAGTGTGTTGTCCCAGCTCTGCACAGATAGTGCAGACAGCAGATCGGTCAAACTGCCCAATAAATCCGCAGACTCGGTTTGTAGCAAAGGTGCCTGGCCAGGTTTATTGCTCACAACGCACAGTAATAGCACCCGACAGACTCTGCAGGGTCTGCAGGGATATTAAGACAGGTATGTGTGTGACAATAGACACACCTCAGTCAGTAGAGGGACTTTCCACTGCCCTCTCGGCTGGCCAAAGACACCCCCATTGCAACTCTTCTTTTATACACTTGTAACCCTTCTGCCCATCTAAGTTGGCAGCAACAAGGGCCGGGTTCTGTATCTAGGGGTTCCGTTTCAATAACACAATGGAAAACCGGCTCGAGCCCCCACCCAGTGACTTGGGACAATTACATACCACCCACTGGGCGCCTCTAAGAGGCAATACTTCCCCTCTCGCAAGCACGGAGTCTGAGTGTACAAGAAAATGTTTAATAACATGAGGTAAACAACATCAGCATTAAATTGGAAAAAACACCACAAACAGGATTCATAACACAAACCAGGAGCAAAAGACTCACCCCAGCAAATTGAGCTGTGTCCTTTCCCTTTGGTTATTGAATCCAGCAACCCAAAAATCACCCAGAGTCCCCAAAGTCCAACACCCCCAAAGTCTCTTGGGTCCAGCAACCACCCAAAGTCCCAAAAGTCCAACAACCCCTAAAGTCTCTGTCCCTGGTCAGTGCAGCCCCAGAGTAAAAGGGGGGCACATAGGGTGTTAAGGTGCACCTTACATCATCTGAGGCCAGTCGGCCATCTCTCCGTGGGGTTCCGCCGCAGCCTTCACCACGAGCCAGTCCACTTTCTGCCGTCCCACGAACTGCTCTGCTCTACGAGCTGCTCCACTCACCGACCTGTAAGCTGCTCCAGCCATCCCCGCAAACAGCTCCGCTCACCATTCCTTGGGTGGCACCAGCCGTCCCCGCAAACTTGCTCCACCAGCCACGTGGCAATATAGCTTCAGGCTTCCCCACTATTTAACACAGCACTCAGTGATGTCAGATATTAATAACTTTAACTCTTTTGTGATTTCAGCTCATAGTAGAGAAGCCCCAGTGCTGGTGCACCATTGGCCCAAAGTGAACCTAGGTCAGCAGCCTATAACTAGACTCCTAATAGAATCAAAATTAGCTCTGACATTCAACAGTGGAGAGAGAAGACAGTTCAATTCATGTTTTAAGGCCTCAAAGAGAGCCCATGCTGTGCAGTACAAATACCTGCCCCCATCCTCTCAATCCACTGTGTTTTGTAACCCATGCCCCTTGTCAAGCAAGTGCTTCTTAGGTAATGGTGAGTCCTTCTGTTATACAACAGTTCCACTGGCCTTGATTCACAGAATCAGGGTAACAAAACTTTATTCTTCCTGCCCCAATAACAGAGAAACTGGGGATCCCACACCAGCCAAAGTAACCACTTTCAGTTGCTGTTGTTTCATGCCAGGCGAGTGGGTGTCCCTATGCAAACAAGATCAGCCCCTGGAGTTCTTTTCCACACTCGCCATAATTCACCACCAGATGTCAGGGTAGAGCTCATCCTGACTCTGCTTACACACTAATACAAACAAGTTTCGTATTGCCCCTCTGACTTAGTTGGTGACTGGCCTCTGACGTGGCTTTTTACCACCCATTACCTTTTTCATGTTGATTTGATCTGAGCATCTCTATCCATCTGTAGCAGGTGATCACTCAAGCCTTCCGTCTTCTGACATGTCCCGACGCCACGGTGAGGAACATTGCGGCGAACGCACTGCGTGATGCAACAGAGAAGCTGATCGGCAAAGCGCCCTCGAACCAAGACATCGCCACCTTCCTGAGCAGCTCCCTGGATGGGGAATTCGGACGGGACGGGCGCGACATCGCTTCACTGTGGTCCCTCACTCGCAACGCCACATGTCACCTGGGGAAGCGCATTGGCTGCCGCTGGGAGTGGTGCGAGGAGCGCCAGGAGCTGGGAGTCCGGGTGCCGCAGATCAGGTCGGACGACAACACCATCATCACCCCTACGGCCAGGGGCTTGCTGGAGAGGACTCTGAAGGCCGCCATCCGCTCGCTGTACGTGGAAACCCTGAAGCGTAAACCGGACCAGCGTAAACCCTTTGAGTTGACCAGCAAGTGGGAAGTCAGCAACCACTTCCTCGCCGGGGGTGGCTTCACCCGTTTCGCCGACTGGTGGTTCATCCACTGTGCCCGGCTCAACTGCGTCCCACTCAACGGAACCGTCCACAACGGGAACCGAGAAAAGCGTTGCAGGAAGTGCGGCTACCCCAACAAGACCCTGCCCCACGTACTGTGCAGCTGCAAACCCCAATCCAGAGCCTGGCAGCTGCGCCACAACACCATCCAGAACCGCCTGGTGAAAGCCATCGCACCACGCCTGGGGGAGATCTCCGTGAATTGCACCATCCCTGGTACCGACAGCCAGCTATGACCTGATGTGGTCATCACCGACGAGGCCCAGAAAAAGATCATCCTCGTCGACATCACGGTCTCCTTTGAGAACAGGACTCCGGCATTTTGCGAAGCCCAAGCTCATAAGCTGGAAAAGTACGCCCCCCCGGTTGACACCCTGAGAGTGAAGGGCTATGAGGTGCAGATGGATGCCCTGATTGTTGGAGCCCTGGACATCTGGGACCCCTGCAACGAGCATGTGCTGTGGATCTGCGGGATCGGCCGATGCTACGCACGTCTCATGCGGCGCCTCATGGTCTCAGATGCCATCCGATGGTCCAGGGACATCTACATCAAGCACATCACCGGCCACTGACAGTACCAGGAGGCGTGAGCCAGACTGACATCGTTATCCCACTACGTACGAGAAAGGGACCAAGGGACCTTCTCCGTTGGATCATATGAACTGGAACCATAAACTCCCTAAACATTAAATCTCACCAAATGAGGTTCAATCCATCCTCATCATCATATCCACTCATTATACTCCACACCCGAACACAATCACTCTATAAACTTCATACCTTCATATCTCAATGTCTGTACTTTGACCCACCAACCTTTTACCCCCAATCGGGGATATTGCAGATTATGTATTCCTTTTGCCTCCTGATCTTAAGCCAAACTTTGCACCCTCGATAATCTGTATGTTATTCCCTGATAACCAGAAACTTCTATGCTCAAACTCTGTTCACAATTTTTTTTAACATCATCTTAATAAACTTTTAAAATCAGTTCTCCTGTGTAACTCCCCACCACCCCCCAACAGGTCGGGGGACGGTGGGGAGTTACTGCTTTGCCGAAAGGCCTTGGTCACTTCCATCAACGGGGAATTGGCAGTGGGAGATGCACTGTCACAATTGGTGCGGCCATGGAGTATACGCCAGAGTCTGTGGCGCACCCCTCAGGTAAGGGAGCGTCCGCAAGCATCTGGGATGCCCCCCTCCGGCAGGAGAGTGCCGCTAAGAGTCTGTGGCATGCCCCTCAGGCAGGGGAGCGCCGGCAAGTGTCTGAAGCTCATTATTAGGGTTCAGCCACCCTGAGATGGGGTGGCAGGGGTAGGGGAATGCAGGCCCACCCAAATCCACTGCGTTGCAGCCCAGGGCCCTGCCAGTGGCGGGAAGAGAAGGTCCCGCCACTGGGTCAGCGGGGATCTGTCCGCAACACGCTGATCACACTTTGACTCACTGCACTGTCCAGTTCTGACCCTGAGCTACTTCCTACCCCATCTCTCGAGCAGTACCCTCGGGTTATTCCCATACGTCAGGGTATTCTGCAGCCGGTAGTCTCAGTAGCTCCAACTCACACTCAGCGTCTGGCTTTTTCGGGCTCGGGCTGCTGCCCGGCTCCTCCCGTTCCTCTGGGTACTCTGCAACTGGCAGTCCTGGTATCCAGAGTCCTTCTTCCAGGTCAGGTTTCCCTGGGTCCAGGACCTCCCCTGGGCCGGCAGCAGGGTCTGCAGGGAACAGCCAGCAGTCTGTGTCTGTCTCCGTCCCTGGTGCAGCCCTCACTGGGCTAAGGGTCCCGCCTTTTGTACTTCCTGTTCCACCCCTCCCCTTCCAGGGGGGTGGAGTAAGCTTGGCCTGGCCCCGCACACTCAGGCAGAGAGAGTGGTTCTTTACCCTGTGGTTCGGAGGGAGACCACCCTGGCTCCTTACACCATCTTACTGTCATCCTGACCTTATCTTTAGAAGGGGTCATTGTGTTCCTGTTATCTTCGGGAAGTGTGTGTGTACTATTCTTGGTATTGGGGTGTTCTGGTACCATCCCTCTGGAATATTTTACATGAGTGCTTAGTGCCTAGGAGTTCTTGTGTTTTTGCTATGCCAGTCCTGTTATTCCCAAGTTCGTGTATCTGAGAGTTAACCTGCCAGCAGGCATGTTTTGTAAGAGCCTGACTTCTGCTCTGAGCCTGATTTTGCTTTAAAGAAGCAGGGCCTGACTTCTGTTCAGACCTTAGGCCTTATACTCAGCCTTAAGTCTGAGGCTCTCTCTATTACAGGTTCAATCTATGCATTTCCATTGGAAACAGACCCCACAGCAACAGAAATGCACTGGATGGATGGGAAGCCCCTGCTAAACCTTTGAGAGCCACTGCTATTGTTGTATGTGCTTTTGTAGCCACTAGTGCTGCAATCATGCTGTTGTACCGTGTTGTTCCCAGTGGCTCTAATTTGGAGCAGCACACACCTAGCAGTAGGTAAGAAATGAGGAAAGATGTGAATATGCTCTCTAGGGTCACTAGAGGGTAGAGGAATGGGAAAGGTGCTGCAGTGCTTCCCAGTGGATAGCAGCCAAAGTGGAAGTCATGAAAGGTGAAGTTATGTTGCCAAATGACCAGCAAAGGGAAGTAAACAGAGGTAAAGCTGTGTAATACAGTCTAGAAGGCATCAGTGCAAATGGTGAGGAAATAATTTTGTGGATGAATGGACCTCTATGGTATGTAATGAACTGGAAATATCTTTAGAAACCAAAGTGAGGAATGTGAGTGAGCAATGTATAAATGAAGATATTGGGGGATTCTGAAGTAGTGTTAATAAGGGAATCAGAGACAGCTAGCCTAGCTAGTCCTAGGTTACCAACACTACCTAAAGATAGGAAAAGTGTACCATGGTGGAACAAGGAATGTGAAATGTAGGAGATGCTAAGGGACAAGAAATGGGCTGTTATACTGAATAATGACCAATGGGGACACAAGAGCATCAAGGATGGAAAGAGACAGCTACAGCATCCACAGTAGTTCACTCCAGAAGAGAGCAGAGGGTAAGAACAGAGCAATAGACTGTCATGCTGTGTAATCGACCCTAGGGGCAGCATGTTGAAAGAAATGAGGAAAGGTCAGAAGTATTAGCCAATATATTTCAGAACAGGACAAAGTAATGTAATGTAATGTAATGTGAAAAGGAAAGGTCAGTGATGCTGGAAGGTGTCCACTAGACGGCAGCATATTTTTAGCAGGAGAAATGGGCAGTAGTTTTCTGAAATGCCCAGTAGATGGTAGCAGATATAGGCAAAATGTTATTTATTATTGTAGGGGCAGTAGGTTTTAACAGGCCATCACCTAGTGTTTCATCATTATGTGAAGTATTTCCCCCCATGAGAATTTTTTTCGCTTTTATAAGTGTAAGCAGGGTCTGCATGAACTCTCCCCTGACATCTAGTAATGAGCTGGGGAAGAAGACTTCATGAACTGACCTTGTTTTCATAGACACGCCCACTCTGCCTAGGCATGATGGAAATGCTTTGCCCAAATAATGACTTTTGGTGGTGTTGGATCACAAGTCACTTTGTTATTGGAGCAGGGGAAATAAAGGGTTGCGTATCCTTGTTGTGGGGATCAAGGGCAGCAGAAATGTACTTGGCATACCCTGATGGAGGGACTCACCATCAGCTAAACTGCATTCACTAAGCAGGGGACATGGGTGCCAAGCCCAGTAGAATTGAAAGAGGGTGGGGATAGGTAGTTTGTGATGTGAGCTTTGCTGAAGGATACCAAACACTAGTTGGATCTTCTTTTCTCCACTGTGTAGTAATAGAGTTGAGAAAGACTCAATTGAGAGTCTTGTTACACACCAACAGAATTGACATCACTAATTATCAGTTCTAAGCATTAGACCTGTTTTGGGACAGTGTTTCTGATGCCAGAGACTGTCCAGTCTGCATTAGTAGTGGGGCTTGCCCACTAACAGCTGAAATCACAAAGAGCTGTTTTAAGTGGTTGGCTCTCAAACCACTCCAGAGGGTGCAGGGAGTGGCTGGTGGAGCAGCAGATATCAGGGCAAGAACTTGGGCAGTGGATCAAGCAAGGTGTTTCCCCCCCACACCCCTATGGGGCGGGAAGTGAAATCACGCAGATGCATTTCTGAACTCTGGGTCTTCACTGACCAAGGACAATAACTGTGAGTGTGGTGTGATGAAGAGAGGGGCGCGCTAAAGAAATTTTGGTTGCTGGACTTAAGAACCTGAGGCACAAGGATACTGCCCAACATACTCTGGAGTGGGTGTTTTGTTCATGGTTTTATGTTATGAATCCTGCTTGCAGCATTTTCCCAAGTTAAAGCCAGGTTACTTTCCCCCTTTTTATTAAAAGTTTATTTTCTACACTCAGACTCTGTGCTTGTGAGAGGGGAAGTGTTGCCTCTAGAGGCACCCAAGGGGTGATGTGTAATTGTCCCAGGTTACTAGTTGGGGGCTCAGGCCAGTTTTGTGTTGTATTTTTGGAAAGGAACCCCTAGATATTGAAGCCGGCCCTTGTTGCTGCTGATTCCAGCTGGCAGAAGGGTTACATAAGGAATCAATAAGTCACAGAGGGCAATGTCTGCAACAAAGATTTGGAGACACAAAATTAGTCAGCTGAAAGATAGGTTGAAGTGGGACCCTTATTAAAAAGTTCAAACACCATCACCATAAAAACAAACCAACCAACCCGTAAATGGGTTGGGAATAATGTTTTCCCAATCTATTTTGCAATCAAATTAATAATAAATATATTAAATGAATCAAGTAGTTTGTTGCCAAAAAGATGAAACAACAATTTTATTTTTGTTCCTGTGAGAAAACTTGGGTTAAAAAAATGAGAACTTCATGCTTGTATACCAAATTCTGGAAAGCAGGTGTATGTAGAATTGTGTGATACAGAAACGGAATAGATCTATAGACAATATCAAAATAAGGAAATGTGTTGGGGGGACTGCCCTCTGGTGGATGGAGCTGTACCTTGTCAAATGTGCCCTCTTCTGCTAGTAACTAAGATAATGTGCCCTCTTCTGCTAGAACTCAGATATTGGTCTGTGCTTTGTGCAGAATGACCCCAGTTTTACCTATTCTGTTTCCATAGGAACATGGGAATTGCTAGACTGGATCAGACACTAGGGGTATGTCTACACTACGAAATTAGGTCGAATTTATAGAAGTCAGTTTTTTAGAAATCATTTTTATACAGTCGATTGTGTATGTCCCCATAGAAAATGCTCTAAGTGCATTAAGTCGGCGGACTGCGTCCACATTACCGAGGCTAGCGTCGACTTCCAGAGCGTTGCATTGTGGGTAGCTGCAAGTAGCTATCCCACAGTTCCCGCCACCCATTGGAATTCTGGGTTGAGATCCCAATGCCTGATGGGGCAAAAACAGTGTCACGGGTGGTCCTGGGTACATGTTGTTAGGTCCCCCCTCCCTCCCTTCGTGAAAGCAACATCAGACAATTGTTTCACACCTTTTTTCCTGGGTTACCTGAGCAGACGCCATACCACGGCAAGCATGGAGCCCACTCAGCTGACCGTCACCATACGTCTCCTGGGTGCAGGCAGACATGGGACTTCATTGCTACACAGCCGCAGCTCATTGACTTTTGGCAGCAGATGGTTCATTATGATTGGTAGCCATCGTCGTCATATTCCTGGGTGCTCGGTGAGATTGGTCGGGGCGCCTGGGCAGACATGGGAGCGACTCAACCAGGTCATTCCCATCTTCTGACGAGCACCCAGGAGATGACGATGGCTTGCAGTCGTACTGCACCATCTGCTGCCAGCCTAAGATGTAAAATATAGATGGATCAAAAGAAGAAATTGAACCAATTTGTTTTGTGAAATCAGCGGCCTGCTAAACCCAGGGTTTTGAGTTCAATCCTTGAGGGGGCCATTCTGTGTGACAGTTGTTTGTGTGTCTCTTTCATACAAAGCCACCCCTTTTGTTGATTTTAATTCCCTGTAAGCCATGTCGTCAGTCGCCCCTCCCTCCGTCAGAGTAACGGCAGACAATTGTTTCGCGCAAAACCAGGCGAGGAGGCGACGGCAGCGCGGTGACGAGAGGGACATGGTCATAGACTTCTGACAAAGCACAGGCCAGGCAATGTGCCTCGGCAATGTGCACATCATGCTGATGAGCTCTGGATGAGCTCTACAAACACGCTGGCCAAACAGAAAATTAAATTCAAAAGTTCGCGGGCCTTTTCCTGTCTACCTGGCCAGTGCATCTGAGTTGAGAGCGCTGTCCAGAGTGGTCACAATGGAGCACTCTGGGATAGGTCCTGGAGGCCAATACCGTCAAATTGCGACCACACTACCCCAAATTCGACCCGGCGAGGCCGATTTCAGTGCTAATCCCCTCGTCGGAGGTGGAGTACAGAAATCAATTTAAAGAGCCCTTTAAGTCAAAAAAAGGGCTTCGTTGTGTGGACGGGTCAAAGGTTAAATTGAGGTAACACTGCTAAATTCGACCTAAAGTCGTGGTGTAGACCAGGCCTAGGTCCATCTAGTACAATATCCTACCTGACAGTGACCAGACCTAGATGATTAAGAGAAAGGTGGAGGAACCCCACAGGAGGCAGATGTGGGATAACCTGCCCCCCATATAGCTCACTGCTTGATCTCCAACACTTAGAGATTGGCTAAAGCCCTGAAGGATGAGGTTTAATATTCCTTCCAAAATGTTGGTTGTCATTAATTATAACAACTCTGGACATTATTGATATCCATGTAAATATTCAATCCCTGATATTCCAAACGGTGATGCTTTTCAGCTTAGTAATAACCAGGACATGCCCACAGGTTAGTTACCTTAGAGCAACCCTGTGCAGTTACTCTGTACTTAGTGCTGCTTTTCACAACCTCAGATATTTCGATTAGGATGCGAGTTCAAATACATTGTCCCACTCCATAGCTCTTGAGTCAGTAAGACCAGGGATAGGTTAGACTAGTTAGGCAGCCTCCAAATGTCCAGGTTCCATTCTGTCACCAGGCAGGGTCTCAAAAAGCGGTGACTATAAAAGGACACATTTATGGAAAACCCTTTCCAATTGTCATCTCTACAATCTCTCAGTCATTTTTGCAGGTACAGTTTTGAGAACTCCTCAGTGACGCTTGGGATGAACATTGGCCAAATCAAAGAGATCAGAAAACCGGCATCTGAAGAAGTGAGGTTCTTACCCACGAAAGCTTATGCTCCCAGTACTTCTGTTAGTCTCAAAGGTGCCACAGGACCCTCTGTTGCTTTTTACAGAAAACCTAAGTTCACTTTAAAACAGGGTTTCCCCCAAAAGTGGTCACTGTGCATAATCCCAGTAACCTCAGGACTGAGAAGGCTGGACATTTCCTTTCCCATTAGAAGTGATTTATTTTCTGTTACTTTGGGAGAGGCAGGAACCTCTCAGAAATGAGACTCCAACACACAGAATGGTCAGGCAACCCATAGAGACATCCCAGGAATGACACTGGAACTATAGAGAAGCTATTGCAATAGCTATTAGGATACAGCACAGAGGGTTGTTGCATCGAAAATATGTGAACACTCAGTTCATGATTTAAAAACATTCAAGACAAGCACGCAACACTCCTCAGAGAGGTCATAGTAAGAAGTTACTGCCTTGCCCAGCTCCCATTTGCTGGTGATGACCCAGCTTTCACCCTTAGGGCTGGTCTACACTTAGTCCGGACTTCGGACTAAGGTACGCAAATTCAGCTACGTTAATAACGTAGCTGAATTCGAAGTACCTTAGTCCGAACTTACCGCGGTCCAGACGCGGCCGGAAGTCTCCCCCCGTCGACGCCGCGTACTCCTCTCGGCGAGCTGGAGTACCGGCGTCGATTGTGAGCACTTCCGGGATCGATCCCAGAACATTGATGGCGTGCCTCCGGACCAGCCGGTAAGTGAAGACTAGGCCTTAGTGTCCTGGGCTAAAAGTACTGTGTGAGGGAAGGTCCTTGCATGCTAGTCCTGCTCCTGGCTGAGATCCCTAAAAGCAGGGACTCCTTGCATTTTATCTATGGCCACCTCTGCTCCAGGACTGGTGTATATAGTGTAAAAACAAACAAGTTATGCTAAGCAGTTACCCAACTCCACATCACTGGATTCTACTCCAATGGGAAACCAATCTGCAAAATCCTGAATTCTGCTACTGCTCAGCAGAAGGGTAGGAATATTGTTAAATAAACAAACACTAGTAATTACTAATAACATCAAAGTTCCTTGAGAGAAATATTTCCGCTGGGGATGTGAGTGTGTGAGAGAGATTCTTTCATCCAAATCTTTAATTTGCAAATTATGGATTAAATTTACTTTACATTCAGTTTCCTGTTAGTTTGTTAAACTGTGTGGCTTCAGCTCCCAGTCAGGTAAGCCTGAGTCATGTTAGCCATTGTTACTCGTGCAATTCTTCCATTGAAGGCTGTGGTCACTTGTCAGCTGTGTGTGTTCTCTCTGTGTGCTGCACCAGCTCTGCGCAGATAGCTGGCCCAGCAGACGTTGATCAAACTGCCTAAGAAGACCACAGACTCGGTTCAGTGGCGAAGCTGCTTGACCAAATTTATTGTCAATGAAGCACGGTCTTTGCATCCTATATATGCTACAGGTACACTAACACATGTATGCCCATTACAATGGACTCGGCTCAGTGAGCAGAGGGACTCTCCGCTCCCCCCTCAGCCAGATCAAGACACCCCCTCTCTGACCTCTCTTTTATACACTGATACGAACAAGTTACCTATTGCCCCTCTGACGTGGCTTGTTACCACTTTACCTTGTACCTGTTGGTGCAATCAAAACATCTCTATCCATCATCCTGTTATCCTGACCTTATCTTTAGGAGGCATCAGTGTGTCCCTGTTATCTTCGAGGAGTGTGTTTACACCATACTTGGTATCGGGGTGTTCTAGTACTACACTTCTGGAATGAGATTACATGAGTGTCCTGTGCCTAGCACTTCTTAGGAATGTTTGCATTTTTGCAACACCAGCCCTGTTCCTGCCAAGTTCTGCGAATTTGCAAGAAGGTATGTTTTGTAACAGGGCCTGACTTCTGCTCACAGCCTGATTTTCCTAACTACAGAATGCTGTCTCCTAGCAGCGATGTCTTATGATCGGTATTTAGCAATATGTAAACCCTTACACTATTCAGCTCTCACAAATACCAGATTTTGCCTCCACTTGGCTGCTGGGTCATGGTTAAATGGATGTTTGGTTACTGACACTTTTACTGACATCTTTGTATTATTCATGTCACAGTTAATATTCTGTGGCCCAAATGAAATTGACCATTTCTATTGTGATATCATCCCATTGATAAAACTCTCCTGCGGGGACACAGATCTGATCGTATTGTTGAATTTCATACTAGCCTGTGTATTCACATTGCCTCCATTTCTACTAACCCTGACATCCTATGTGTGTATCATCACCACCATCCTGAGAATCCCTTCCACCACGGGGAGGCAGAAGGCAGTTTCCACCCGCTCCTCTCACCTCATTGTGGTGACAATTTACTATGGAACCCTAATGATTGTGTACCTGCTACCGAAACGTGACACATTAAGCTTCCTAAACAAAGTGATCTTCAATGAGAAAATCCAGTTTCTGCAGAAAGAGGAGAGACAAGTACCTCAGCTGAGTAACCTACGTCCTGGCAGCGAAGCCCTGAGAAATAAGAGCTCATGGCTTCAAGCTTGGGCTCTGCTATCGTTACAGGTGAGCACCATCATCCTGACTGTATTTCTATACTGCCACCAAACAGAAGCCTGAATGTGCTTGTGAATATTAGAAGGACAAGGTGGTGAGGTAATATCTTATATTGCACTAACTCCTGTTGGTGGAGGAGAGAAGCTTTTGAGCTACACAGAGCTCTTCTTCAGGTGAATATTAACAGTTTTAGCCTCACCTTCCCACAGCAGTGCCAGTCAGCGTTCATAGCAGCATTTCACAGAGATGGAGCTTGAGATCCATGTCTTGTGACAGGTGCTCAGTTGGGGATCTGCCCCACTGTCACAAATGGAGCTACCTTGATTTACATCAGCTGAGAATCTGGCTCACCATGTGCCCAATGGGGTGCTGATAGTCTTATCAGCCCAGATGACACATGCCAGATTGTTTCTAGACTCTGAGTTCAGGGACAGCATCTCCCCCCTCCCCACCCTCCAGTGTCTTTCTTGTTCTTGTGTTATCATCCCACAATCAGTATGGCATGGGGTGGGTTCATTCCCCTGTTGGGTTGCACATTAGCCTGGTTTTGTCCCTTCCTAAGCGCCACCCTCCAAAGAGCTGTATTTTATTGCTGCTGCATATTGAACTTCTGGAAACAGAAAAGGCATTGCCAGTACCTCACCACGTCACCATCACCACCACAGCAACTAAGAGAGAATTTACTCCACTTCATAAATTTGTGGCATAAAATGATATGTTGTGAGGAGGGCAGAGAAATTATTCTTTCTCCTAAAGGGCACTGAAATGCTGAATATACCAGGAAACATTGTTAGATTAATTTCCATTAATTCTAACAGAAGATCGATGCCTAAGGAAAATAGAATGCACTGAAAATCTCAGTTCAACATTTTAGTTGATGTATTTATTGATTTTGACTCCTACGTCATGGCATGATTCTGGCAATTGCCAGAAGTGAACTACTGCATTTAAGCATCATTGTTAAGTTTCAGTGTGTCACAAGATGGAATACAATAGTAGATAAAGAAAGAATCTGATCTGTCATATCAGTACTCGGCTACCAGAGAAATGGACTGTTATATTAGTCATTTCCCTGATGTGGCAGAGGATGGTCTACATGGATACAAAAGATCTGATGTCGAACTGAGTCTCCTTGAACTTTGACTGAAGTCAACATTTAGCCTTAAAATTTCAGCTGGTAGCCAGGAGAGGGACGGGAGTTTCTGAATATTTATGGAATTAATTCTGGACACTTGATGACCTTTCAGCTCTATGTTCTTCCAATTCAATTGCACAGTTTGCTTTATTGTTCCTAGACTCAACCTTTTCCACCTGCTCCTCTCACCTCACTGTGGTGACAATTTTCTATGGAACCATAATGATTTTCTATATGCTACCGAAAGGTGATACACTCAGACATCTGAAGAAAGTGCTCTCTCTTTGCTTCACGGTCCTAACTCCCCTGGTAAACCCCCTCATCTACAGCCTGAGAAACAGAGAGGTCAAGAAAGCCTTAAGCAAAGCAGTCAGTAAATGTGGCTTTCACAAAAGCATGCTGAGACTATGAGATCATAAAATAGCCTGAGATTTGAAAGCTGCCTGTGTGATTGAAGCAATGAGCCTGTGATGCACTGTACCTCAAAGTAGCCCCCATATTCATCTTCTGTATATATATGGTTGTGATATTTCATAAAAAACGTGCCTTATAAGGTATCATATATATCATAGAATCATAGAATATCAGGGTTGGAAGGGACCTCAAGAGGTCATCTAGTCCAACCCCCTGCTCAAAGCAGGACCAATTCCCAACTAAATCATCCCAGCCAGGGCTTTGTCAAGCCAGGCCTTAAAAACCTCCAAGGAAGGAGATTCCACCACATCCCTAGGTAAAGCATTCCAGTGCTTCACCACCCTCCTAGTGAAATAGTTTTTCCTAATATCCAACCTAGGCCTCCCCCCACTGCAACTTGAGACCATTGCTCCTTGTTCTGTCATCTGCCACCACTGAGAACAGCCGAGCTCCATCCTCTTTGGAACCCCCCTTCAGGTAGTTGAAGGCTGCTATCAAATCCCCCCTCATTCTTCTCTTCTGGAGACTAAACAATCCCAGTTCCCTCAGCCTCTCCTCATAAGTCATGTGCTCCAGACCCCTAATCATTTTTGTTGCCCTCCGCTGGACTCTTTTCAATATTTCCACATCCTTCTTGTAGTGTGGGGCCCAAAACTGGACACAGTACTCCAGATGAGGCCTCACCAATGTCGCATAAAGGGGAACGATCACGTCCCTCGATCTGCTGGCAATGCCCCTACTTATACAGCCCAAAATGCCATTAGCCTTCTTGGCAACAAGAGCACACTGTTGACTCATATCCAGCTTCTCGTCCACTGTGACCCCTAGGTCCTTTTCTGCAGAACTGCTACCTAGCCATTCGGTCCCTAGTCTGTAGCAGTGCATGGGATTCTTCCGTCCTAAGTGCAGGACTCTGCACTTGTCCTTGTTGAACTTCATCAGGTTTTTTTTGGCCCAATCCTCTAATTTGTCTAGGTCCCTCTGTATCCGATCCCTACCCTCTAGTGTATCTACCACCCTTCCCAGTTTAGTGTCATCTGCAAACTTGCTGAGGGTGCAGTCCACACCATCCTCCAGATCATTAATAAAGATATTAAACAAAACCGGCCCCAGGACCGACCCTTGGGGCACTCCTCTTGAAACCGGCTGCCAACTAGACATGGAGCCATTGATCACTACCCGTTGAGCCCGACGATCTAGCCAGCTTTCGATCCACCTTACAGTCCATTAATCCAGCCCATACTTCTTTAACTTGGTGGCAAGAATACTGTGGGAGACCGTATCAAAAGCTTTGCTAAAGTCAAGGAATAACACATCCACTGCTTTCCCCTCATCCACAGAGCCAGTTATCTCATCATAGAAGGCAATTAGGTTAGTCAGGCACAACTTCCCCTTCGTGAATCCATGCTGACTGTTCCTGATCACTTTCCTCTCCTCTAAATGTTTCATAATTGATTCCTTGAGGACCTGCTCCATGATTTTTAAAGGGACTGAGGTGAGGCTGACTGGCCTGTAGTTCCCTGGATCCTCCTTCTTCCCTTTTTTAAAGATGGGCACTACATTAGCCTTTTTCCAGTCATCTGGGACCTCCCCCAATCGCCATGAGTTTTCAAAGATAATGGCCAATGGCTCTGCAATCACACCCGCCAACTCCTTTAGCACCCTCGAATGCAGCGCATCCGGCCCCATGGACTTGTGCTCGTCCAGTTTTTCTAAATAGTCCCGAACCACTTCTTTCTCCACAGAGGGCTGGTCACCTTCTCCCCATGCTGTACTGCCCAGTGCAGCAATCTGGGAGCTGACCTTGTGCGTGAAGACAGAGGCAAAAAAATCATTGAGTACATTAGCTTTTTCCACATCCTCGGTCACTAGGTTGCCTCCCTCATTCAGTAAGGGGCCCACACTTTCCTTGATTTTCTTCTTCTTCTCTCCTGCATTACTTTTCCCAGGGCCTGCAGGCTGCCTCTCCCTCTCCTTGGAGCTCCAGCGCTGCCCCCGGAGTTTCCCTCTTTTTTCTTACTCTCCCTCTCCCTGTAAGGAAAAAGATTTAAAGGGGCCTGTGACGGGTTGGATCACAGAAACCCCCTTGGGAGCTGCCACCCGATGTGCAAAGACTACCCCTGCTTCTGTTTTTCCTGCCAGCTCAGGACTCCAGCACCCTGTCTTGCTGAGCCAGACACTCCCGTCTGGCTCCAACACAGACCCAGGGTCTGAATCACTTGCCCCAAAGCTGCAAGTTTACCTGAAAACAGCTAACAGAAGTGTGCTTGTCTTTAGCACTCAGATGCCCAACTCCCAGTGGGGTCTAAACCCAAATAAATCCGTTTTATCCTGTATAAAGCTTATAAAGGGTAAACTTATAAATTGTTCGCCCTCTATAACACTGATTGAGAGATATGCACAGTTGTTTTCTCCCCCAGGTATTAATACATACTCCGAGTTAAATAATAAGGAAAAAAGCGATTTTATTAAATACAGAAAGTAGGATTTATTGGTTCCAAATAGTAACAGACAGAACAAAGTATGTCACCAAGCAAAATAAAATAAAATGCCCAAATCTATGTCTAATCAAACTTCATACAGATAATCTTACCCTCAGAGATGCTTCAGTAAGTTTTTTCTTAGATTGGACACCTTCCAGGCCTGGGCACAATTCTTTCCCCTGGTACAGCTCTTGTTCCAGCTCAGGTGATAGCTAAGGGATTCTTCATGATTGCTTCTCTCCCCCTCTGTTCTCTTCCACCCCTTTATATATTTTTTGAATAAGGCGGGAATCCTTTGTCCCTCTGGGTTTCCACCCCCCCTCACTGGAAAAGCACTAGGTTAAAGATGAATTCCAGTTCGGGTGAAATGATCACATGTCACTGCAAGACTTCATTACCCACTTGCCAGCACACACATATACAGGAAGACTCACAAGTAAACACAGCCATCTGCAGACAATGGGAGTCATCAAGATTCCAAACCAGCATTAATGGCCCACACTTTGCATAATTACAATAGGCCCTCAGAGTTATATTTTATATTTCTAGTTTCAGATACAAGAGTGGTACATTTATACAAATAGGATGATCACACTAAGTAGATTGAAAGGTTTGTAATGATACCTTACAAGAGACTTATTGCATGAAGCATATTCCAGTTACATTATATTCACTTATTATCATGTTTTTTATAAAACTATTCCAGTTACATTATATTCACTTATTATCATGTTTTTATAAAACCATATTCACTGAACAATGTCACCATCTTCCTGACTGTATTTCTATACCATCAAAAAACAGGGGCATGAATGTGCTTTGTGAATATTAGATGGACAAGGTGGTGAGGTAATATCTTATATTGCACTAACTCCTGTTGGTGGTGGAGAAAAGTTTTTGAGCTACACAGAGCTCTTCTTCAGGTGAATATTAGCAGTTTTAGCCTCACCTTCCCACAGCAGTGCCAGTCAGCGTTCATAGCACCATTTCACAGAGATGGAGCTTGAGATCCATGTCTTGTTGCAGGTCCTCAGTTGCGGAACTGCCCCACTGACACAAATGGAGCTACCTTGATTTATACCAGCTGAGAATCTGGCTTACTGTGCACCTCAATGGGGTGGCGAATGCTGATAGAGTCTTACTAGCCCGGATGACACATGCCAGATTGTTTCTAGACTTTGAGTTCAGGGACAGCGTCTTCCCCCCAGTGCCTTTCTTGTTCTTGTATTATCATCCCACACTCATTATGGCGTGGGGAGAGTCACTCCGCAGTTAGGGTTGCACATCAGCTTGGTTTTGTCCCTTCCTAAGGTCCACTCTCCAAATAGCTGTATTTTATTACTGCTACATAGTGAACGTCAGGAAACAGAAAAGGCATTGCCAGTCGGTGACAGATTTTTGTTACCAATCTGCCTGCAGTGTCAGGTGATCAGGCTGAGGCCACAGGATCTTTTGGGGAAGAGATGACAGAACACATCAAGTGTCTAAATTTTAAAGCATTATTAATAAAATAATAAAACAACAGCAGAGAGTGCTGGGAAGTCTCCCACGTCACTCGGGGGGGGGGGAGAAGCGTTAGCGCCCCAAGCCCTAAACCACTTTCATACTCACATACATACTACCCAAGACTGGCCAGGCCTGGGTGTAATGTCAGAAGGGGGTGGAGAGGGGGAAGGTGGACGAGAGTGCTATCCTGTGCTCAGGCCATCTAGGTCTGCTGTTGCTCTCCAAATTGCTCCAGGTCTCAGGAGGGTTTTAAGTCCTGGATCCTCGGGGGGGGGTAGGGTGGCGGGTTGGAGAGATGCTCCGTTCGGGGACCTCTGCACCTGGTGTCCTCTGTGCCAGTCCAAACCGGCTTTCTGTGGTCTCTTCAACGTTCCGAAAACACCCCAGTTCCAGGGACACGAGACTCGGCTCCCCCTTTCACTATCTCATCTGTGTTTTCCATCTCTGCAGCCCCTAAACTTTGTTTTCCTTCCTGCTGGCCTTGCTGTTTTGCAGGTCTGTGCAGCTGGATTTTTCTTTCTCACGGCCACTCGGGCACATTCAAGCCCCCGTCTTTCTTGGCTGTCAGCCAAGTCTCGGCTGTGGGCAGTGTCCTTGGGCGGGGGCCAGTGTCTTATCTTCGCACTGAGCTAGCTACAGTGTTGAGTTAACTCGTTCTCTGCTCTTTTCTTATTCTTCCCCCCTTCTCGGCATCTTGTAACCTACAAAGGAAACTGTCACTCCTCACTCACACCTTTAACCATTCCCAGCATGCTTTGAGATGCATGCAACAGTGTTAGTCACAAACAATGCTGATCTGCCCTCCCCGGGGACCTACGGGAGGGAGGGGACCATTGAGGTGTGACAAGTCCCTCACCATGTCACCATCACCACCACAGGGACTAAGGGAGAATTTACTCCACTTCATAATTTATGACATAAATTGATCTCTTGTGGGGGCGGGGGCGGAGAAATTATTCCTTCTCCTACAGGGCACTGAAATGCTGAATATACCAGGAAACATTGTTAGATTAATTTCCATTAATTTTGACAGAAGATCGGTGCCTAAGTCGAATAGACTTCACAGGAAATTTCAGTTCAACATTTTAGTTGATGTATTTATTGATTTTTGACTCCTAAGTCATGCCATGATTCTGGTCATTGACAGAAGTGAAATACTGCATTTAAGCATCATTGTTAAGCTTCAGTATGTCACTAGTTGATATACAATAGTAGATAAAGAAAGAGTCTGATCTGTCATATCAGTACTCGGCTACCAGAGAAATGGACTGTTATATTAGTCATTTCCCTGATGTGGCAGAGGATGGTCTACATGGATACAAAAGATTTGTTTTCGAACTGTGACTCCTTGCACTTTGACTGAAGTCAACATTTAGCCTTAAAATTTCAGCTGGTAGCCAGGAGAGGGAGGGGAGTTTCTGAATATTTATAGAATTAATTCACGACACTTGATTAGCTTTCAGCTCTATGTTCCTCCAATTCAATTGCACAGTTTGCTTTATTGTTCCTAGACTCAATCCATGGCAGACACAGACTGGAGAAATCAAACGAGGTCACGGAATTCTTCCTCCTGGGATTTGGGGATTTCCCTGACCTGCAAATACTTCTCTTCCTGATGTTCTTAGAGATCTATGTGGCAACTGTTGTTGGGAATACCCTCATTGTGGTGCAAGTTGTGGCCGATCAGTACCTTCACACCCCCCATGTACTTCTTCCTGGGGAACTTGTCCTGCTTGGAGACCTGCTACACCTGAACCATCCTACCCAGGATGCTGGCCAGTCTCCTGACTAGGGACAAAACCATCTCATTCAGTGGCTGCTTCTCACAAATGTATTTCTTTGGTTCTCTGGCATGTACAAAATGCTGTCTCCTAGCAGCGATGTCTTATGATCGGTATTTAGCAATATGTAAACCCCTGTACTATTCAGCTCTCACAAATACCAGATTGTGCCTCCACTTGGCTGCTGGGTCATGGTTAAGTGGTTGTTTGGTTACTGACATCTTTGTATTATTCATGTCACAGTTAATATTCCGTGGCCCGAATGAAACTGACCATTTCTATTACTCTCTGTGGGGACACACTCCTGATTGTATTGTTGAATTTCATACTAGCCTGTGTATTCACCCTCCCTCCATTGCTACTAACCTTGACATCCTATGTGTGCATTCTCACCACCATCCTGAGAATCCCTTCCACCACCGGGAGGCAAAAGGCCTTTTCCACCTGCTCCTCTCACCTCATTGTGTTGACAATTTACTATGGAACCCTAATGATTGTCTAAATGCTAGAAACATAAGACACTAAGCGTCCTAAACAATGTGCTCTCCTTTTGCTACACAGTCCTTACTCCCCTGGTAAACCCCCTCACCTACACCCTGAGAAACAGAGAGGTCAAGGAAGCCTTGAGCAAAGCAGTCAGTAAATATGTGGCATTCAGAAAAACAAGCAGATAGTCCTAGATAACAACTTTGCCTAAATCAGTCAGGCAGCTGTGAAAACCTCCGGCTATCAGCCCCCATTGAAACTGAGTTGAAAACCTCCATTAAAAATCTCACCACTAATGTTAAAAAAATGGAGATGATCTGTATGGAGTTACTGAGACAGTGTTTACAGTTCCATGCTGTCTCCATGTAACACATCATGGAGAAAAATGAAGTTGTGGACAGCTCTGTCACTCTCTCATGTTCAGCACTGATACACAGAGTATGATGGTATTTTTGTCCATGGTCTTGGCTAAACATTCACCCTACGTGAGGAGTGTGTACGGTATTTGAAAATGCACAGAGCTGACATTGTGTAAGGTACAAAATCCACTAACGATCAAAGTAAATCCCTGTGTATGTCCCCTGTTCATTGTTTCTCTATGTTAGATAATAAAGTTTTGTAATCTAATTCAGACTGTCAAATAGAAATAAAACACAATGGGTGACATCATGTTTTTTGCTGCAGTTCTTCTGCCGTTAAGGACACAATGGACAATCCAGCTGGAACTCGGGTCAGTGTTGTCCATGTTAGTGGAAGGACCAGGGAGGGAGGTGGCCATAACCATATTTCCATCATGGAGTTTAACTGGGCACCAGGCAGAATTGAGACAATTGTAACAAACTTTTTATTTCCATTAACTCCTGGTGCAGCATAGAAGGGGACATATGCCTGGGAAATCTGGCACCCGTGAAATTGTGCTTATTGCCATCATACCCCACTGCAAACCCACCTTCACTGCACTCACACAGGCTGGATGCAAACAGCCAGGCCCCAGCAGTGCCCTCTGGACACTTCACCAGAAACAACTTCATAGCTCTTATGTGGGCTAAACCCGGGTGGGACCAGCTCCGACAAAGCACCAGCCCCAGGCTCACAGGGCCCTTGGAGGCGGGGAGCTTGGGCAAACAAAGAGGTAGAATCACAAGCCAGGGACACTGGGACTGTCCAGACCCAGCTGAGGGGTTGCCAGGGCACATGTAGAACTGAGGCCATTCCTGGGGTCACGTCTGTCAAACGGGCACCGAGGAGGGATTCAGCATGTGACCCTGCAGGGCAGAAGCTACTTTGCTGCTGCCAGCTGCACAGAACATTTCAAAGGGAGGGGACCTGTTACAATGAGTGTCCCTAAAACTGATTGGACACTGTGTCCTGAGAACGAGCCTTTCGGGACATGCAGTCATTGCAGACAGCCCGGGTGCCTTAGACAGCTCTGCTCCATTGAGGGCCCTCCCCTCGGGGCAACCTATGGCGAGAGGAAGCGGCTACAACTTACCAATGGGCAGAACTCGTGTGATATCAAAATGGCAGTGCTGGCTCAGTCTCTGGGAGCACGTCAGGGCTTGGCCAGGGGCAGGGGAGCTGGGCACCAGTGAGAATGGTAGGACTTGAGCCCTGCAGAAACCATTTTCCAAGGGACCTAACAGAATTAGGCACCCAAATCCCTTTGAAATGGGAGTTGCATGCTTAAATCTCTTAGATACCTCTGAGAATCTCAGCTTCAAGAGTCACTGAGATTCTGTCACGGTAGGTTCTGTCATCAAATGTTTTTCGGCTGCGTGTGTGTGTGTGTTGTGTTGCCTCAGCTCTGCACAGTCTCAGGCTCTCTTTAATACAGGTTCAATCTATGCATTTCCATTGGAAACAGACCCCACAGCAACAGAAATGCACTGCATGGATGGGAAACACCTGCTAAACCTTTCAGAGCCACTGCTATTGTATGTGCTTTTGTAGCCACTAATGTTGCAATCATGCTGTTGTACAGTTTTGTTCCCAGTGTCTCTAATTTGGAACAGCGCACACCTAGCAATAGGTAAGAAATGAGGAAAGATGTGATTATAATCTCTAGGGTCACTAAAGGGTAGAGATATGGGAAAGGAGCAGTGGTGCTACCCAGTGTATAGCAGCCAAAGTGGAAGTCATGAAAGGAGAAGTGATGTTGCCAAATGACCAGCAAAGGGAAGTAGACAGAGGTAAAGCTGTATAATACAGATTAGATGGCATCAGTGTAAATGGTGATGAAAGAATTTTGTGGATCAATGGACCTCTATGGTATGTAATGAACTGGAAATATCTTTAGAAACCAAAGTGAGGAATGTCAGTGAGCAATGTGTAAATGAAGATAATGAGGAATTCTGAAGCTGTGTTAATAAGGGAATCAGAGACAGACAGCCTAGGTAGTCCTAGGTTACCAACACTACCTAAAGATAGGAAAAGTGTACCATGGTGGAACAATGACCAACGGGGACACAAGAGCATGAAGGATGGAAAGAGGCAGCTACAACATCCACTGTAGTTAACTCCAGAAGAGAGAAGAGGGTAAGAACAGAGCAATAGACTGTCATGCTGTGTAATCGACCCTAAAGGCAGCAGATTGAAAGAAATGAGGAAAGGTCCGTCGTATTAGCCAGTATATTTCAGAGTTGGATAAAGTCCTGTAATGTGAAAAGGAAAGGTCAGAGAAGCTGCAAGGTGTTCACTAGAGGACACATTCAAAGCAGGAGAAATGGGCAGCTATTTTATGAAATGTCCAGTAGGTGGCAGCAGATATAGGCTTAATATTATTTATTATTCTTATTAACAGGCCATCACCTAGAGATTCATCATTATGTGAAGTATTTTCCACTGTGTTTTTTTTTCCCTTTTATAATTGTAAGCAAGGTCTGCATGAATTCTCCCCTGACCTCTAGTGATGAACTGGGGAAGAAGACTTCAGGAACTGACCTTGTTTGCATAGACATGCCTCTTCTGCCTATGCACGATGGAAATTCTTTGCCCAAATAATGACTTGTCATGGTGTTGGATCACAAGTCACTTTGTTATTGGAGCAGGGGTAATAAAGGGTTGTGTATCCTTATGCAGGGATCAAGGGTAGCAGAACTGTACTTGGCATACCCTGATGGAGGGACTCACCCTCAGCTAAACTGCATTCAGTAAGCAGAAGACAGGGGTGTCAAAGCTGAGTGGAATTCAGAGAGGGCGGAGACAGGTAGTTTGTGGTGTGGCCTTCTTTTCTCCACTGTTTAATAATAGAGTTTAGTAAGACTCACTTGAAAGTCTTGTTGTAAAACAACAGAATTGAAATCACTAATTACCAGCTCTAAGCATTAGACCTGTTTTACAGCAGTGTTTCTGATGCCAGAAACTGTCCAGCCTACACTAGTAGTTGGGCTTGCCCACTAACAGCTGAAAACACAGAGAGCTGTGTTAAGTTGTGGGCCCTCAAACCACTCCAGAGGGTACAGGGAGTGGCCAGCGGAGCGGCAAATATCAGGGGAAGAACCTGGGCAGCGAAGCGAGCAAGGTGCGTTTTTCTCCCCAACTCCCCGAGGTGGGAGGTGAACTCACGCAGATGCATTTCTGAACTCTGGGTCTTTAATGACCAAGGATAATAACTGTGGGTGGGTTGTGGTGAAGAGAGGGGCACGCTAAAGGAACTTTTGGTTGCTGGACTTAAGAACCTGAGGCACAAGGACACTGCCCAACGTACTTTAGGTTGGGTGTTTTGCTCATGATTTTATGTTATGAATCCTGCTTGCAGTGTTTTCCCAAGTTAATGCCGGGTTACTTTCCCCCTTTTTATTAAAACTTTCTTTTCCGCTCTCAGACTCTGTGCTTATGAGAGGGAAACTGTTGCCTCTAGAGGTGCCCAATGGGTAGTGTGAAGTTGTCTCAGGTTACTGGATTGGGGCTGGATCCAGTTTTGTGTTGTAGTGTTGGAAAGGATCCCTTAGATATTGAACCCGGCCCCTGTTGTTGCTGACTCCAACTGGCAGAAGGGTTACATAAGGAATTGATATGTCACATTGGGCAATGTTTGCAACAAAGATTTGGAGATACAAAATTAGTCAGCTAAAAGCTAGGTTGAAGTGGGACCCTTATTAAAAAGTTCAAACACCATCACCATAAAAACAAACCAACCAACCACAAAATGGTTTGAGAATAATGTTTTCCCAATCTATTTTGCAAGCAAATTAATAATAAATAAATCAAGTGGTTTGTTGCTAATAATCTGAAACAATAATTTTATTTGGGTTCATACGAGAAAACTTGGGTTACAAAAATGAGAACTTCATGCTTGTATACCAACTTCTGGAAAGCAGGTGTATGGAGACAATATAAAAATAATTTAAGGAAATGTGTGTGTGTGGGGGGGGGGGAACTGCCCTCTAGTGGATGGAAATATATCCTTTCAAATGTGCACTCTTCAACTAGTATCTTATTCAAATATTCCAGAACTCAGATACTGGTCTGTGCTTTGAGCAGAGCAGAATGACCCCAGATTTAACTATTCTCTTTTCATAGGAATTGCCAGACTGGATCAGACACTAGGTCCATCTAGACTAATATCCTGTCTCACAGAGGCCATAACCAGATGTTTAAGAGGAAGATGGAAGAATCCCATAGGACGTAGAGGTGGAATAATCTGCTCCCCATATAGCTCTCACTTTGGTCTCTGATACTTAGAGATTGGCTCAAGCCCTGAAGCATGAGGTTTAATATCCCTTCCAGAATGTTGGTTGTCATTAATTATGATATCTCTGGACATTACTGATATCCATGTAAATATCCAATCCCTGACATTGCAAACAGTGATGCTTTGCAGTTTAATAATGACTATGACCATGACATGCCCACAGGTTACTTACCTTTGAACAACTCCTGTGCAGTTACTCTGTACATAGGGCTCCTTTTCACCTGCTCAGGTATTTCAATTAGGATGTGACTTAGAATACGTTGTCTCTCTCCTTATCTCTTCAGTCAATAATGCCAGGGATAGGGGAGACTACTTAGACATCCTCCAAATATCCAGTTCCCGTTCTGTCACCAGGCAGGGGCTCAAAATGAGCTGACTATAAAAGGACACATTTATGGAAAACCCTTTCCAAACTGTCATCTCTACAATCTCACTGGCACTTTTGCAGGTACAGTTTTGAGAATTCCTCAGTGCTGCTTGGCATGAACATTGGCCAAATCAAAGAGATCAGAAAACCTAAGAAGTTTACTTTAAAACAGGATTGCCCCAAAAAGTGGTCACTGTGCATAATCTCAGTAGCCTCAGGACAGAGAAGGCTGGACATTTCCTTTCCCATTTCAAACGATTTATTTTCGGTTCCTTTGGGAAAGGCAGGAACCTCTCAGAAATGAGAATCCAACACACAGAATGTTCAGGCAACCCATGGGGCACATACTAGGAACGACAATGGATCTATAGGAAAGTTATTGCAATAGTTATTAGTATACAGACCAGTGGACTGTTGCATCAAAAATATGTAAACACATGATGCAATAGCATTAGAAAGAAGCACAGCAACACTCGTCAGAGAGGTCATGCAGAGAAGTACCCTGCCTTGCCCAGCTCTCACTCACTGGTGATGACTCAGCTTTCATCGTTAGTGTCCTAGGCTGAAAATATTGTGTGGGGGAAAGGTCCTTGCATACTAGTCCTGCTCCTGGCATATGGGCAAAGATCCGTAAAAGAGGGGAGACAAAGCTTCTTGTCTGTGGCCATCTCTGTTCCAGGACTGGTGTATATAGTGTAAACAAATCAGTTACACTAAGAGGCCACATCACTGGATTCTCCTCCAATGGGAAACTTTGACGGTCTGGGTGGTTTCCCAGGGTACAACCTGGAACTGTGAGACCTGCTCTCCCCCTGAACACACTAGTCTGGTGTGTGTGGCACAATGCTCTGCTAGTGACAAGAAGCAAACCCCTCCAGGTGCTGTTATCACTCAGTCCAGCAGCAGGTTGAGCCCCATACCCAGTTAGATTGCATGAATGCTCCCAGAGCCACTCATAAATCTCACAGAGAAAGACACCAACCGGATCCCACCAGCTCCCATCCTTCTACCTCAGGGATGTACCATCTTTCACAGAACAATACCAATTTATTAATTGATTCACCACTTACTTCAAGGGAAAGTGGACATGCACAGCCTTTGCCACCTGAGAAGATTTGCCAAACGGTTCAGAAAAACTCACTGGTGAGGATAAACATAAAAGTAAGTTTATTGGATACAAAAGATAGATTTTAAGTGATTATAAGTGATAGGCAAAAATTTCAGAGAAGGTACCAAAAGAAATAAAAGCAAAACACATTCTAAAGTAATCTTAACACTCAGTACCCTTACAACTTAGATGCGTCTCACCACAGGCTAACTGGTTGCCTTTCAGCCAGGCTCTTGCCTTTGATCAGTGATTCAGTCGCTTGGTGGTGGTGGTTTGTAGATGGAGGTTGAAGAGAGAGAGCATGGAAAATGTCTCTCACTTTTATAAGGTTCTAAAGGAGAGCTGAGTAACAGGCTGTCATGCTGGGAAATTGACATTAGATGCCAACAGAGTAGAGGAAATGAAAGGGGGGGGGGGTCAGAAATACTGACTAGTGACCAATAGATTTCACTAGCCAATAAAATAATGGTAAAGTTATACTGTAAAATGGCCACTAGGTGGTAGCATAGAGCCATTGGGTTAGAAGGGACCGTAAGTGTCTTCTAGTCTAACCCCCTGCCAAGATGCAGGATTTGTTGAGTCTCAGCCATCCAAAACTGATGGCTGTCCAGCCTCCTTTTGAAAACTTCCAGAGGAGATTCCACGACTTCCCTAGGCGATCTTTTCCATTATCCTACTGTCCTTACAGTTAGATTAAATCTCAGGAAAAACAAAATTTCTCCCTTTTTATGGCACTCTTTCAAGTATTTGAAGACAGCTATCATGTCCCCCCTTAACCTCTTCTTTTCTAAAGTAAACATACCGAGTTTCTTCAGCCTTCCCTCATATGGCTTGCCTTCCATCCCTTTGAACTTCTTTGTTCCTTGCCTTTGGATCCTCGGCAGTTTCTCTACATCCTTTCTATACACTGGTGACCAAAATTGGACACAGTCTCCAGCTGAAGCCTAACCAGAGCTGAGTAGAGTGGTACTATCACCTCACAAGATTGGCATGTTATGCCTCTGTTTATGAAACCTAAAATTGCATTTCCTTTTTTTGCAACAGCATTGCATTGCTGACACCTGTTGAGCTTGTGATCCACCACAACTCCCAGATACTTCTCAGCAGTGCTGCTGCCAAGCCAGTTATCCCCCCATTCTGTATTTGTGCATTTAATTTTTCTTCCCTAAGTGAAAGCATGTTGTAAGGATGATATAATGTACTTACACCACCCTTTTAATAATATTCAATATATGCTGCCATCTAGTGGGCATTTCTGAAAATAGCTGCCCTTATAACAGGCCATCAGCTTGGATAGGCATTTTCCAAAAATTTAAGCTGGTGTTTGTTCATGATCTCAAATATTTGACACATAGGTTCATTAGACTTAAAAAAAAAGTTGCAATTATAGAAGTCAAGCTGTACAAGTCCCATTGGGCATTGTTAGCTACAAAGCTTTGGAGACACAAAATGAACCAAGTGGGAGTACCGCTGAAGTGGGACCATATTAAAAAGCGTGACGACTGAATAAAAATATGAGGCAGCATTTACGCTTTGTAAATCGAAGGGAAAGCTCATTTTCCAAAGGTAGATCAAATGTACCTGCTCATTCCTTCAGGTAACTGCAGGTCTCTTCAGTGAGAAAATCCACTTTCTGCAGAAAGAGGAGAGACAAGAACCTCAGCTAACGAACCTACGTCCTGGTGGCCAAGTCCTGAGAAATAAAACTTATCGCTTCAAGCTTGAGCTGTGCTGTGGTTACAGGTGAGCACCATCTTCCTTCCTGACCACCAAACAGGGGCATGAATGTGTTTTGTGAATATTAGATGGACAAGGTGGTGTTGTAATATCTTATATTGCACTAAATCCTCTTGGTGGAGCAGAGAAGCTTTTGAGCTACACAGAGCTCCTCAGATGAATATTAGGAGTTTTAGCCACACCTTCCCACAGCATCTCCAGTCGGCGTTCATAGCACCATTTCACAGAGATGGAGCTTGAGATCCATGTTTTGTGACATGTCCTCAGCTAGTGACCAGGAGAGGGCAGGGAGTTTCTGAATATTTATGGAATTAATTAATGACACTAGATTACCTTTCAGCTCTTTGTTCTTCCAATTCAATTGCACAGTTTTCTTTATTGTTCCTAGACTCAAGCCATGGCAGACAGAAACTGGAGAAACCAAACGGTTGTCACAGAATTTATCCTCCTGGCATTCGGAGAACTCCCTGACCTGCAAATTCTTCTCTTCCTGATGTTCCTAGTGATCTACATGGCAACCGTGGCCGGGAACATGCTCATCATTGCACTAGTTATGGCTGATCAGCACCTTCACAACCCCATGTACTTCTTCCTGGGGAATTTGTCCTGCCTGGAGACCTGCTACACCTCCACACTCCTGCCCAGGATGCTGGCCAGTCTCCTGACTGGGGACAAAACCATCTCATTCAGGGGCTGCTTCTCACAACTGTATTTCTTTGGTTCTCTGGTAGCTACAGAATGCTATCTCCTAGCAGCAATGTCTTATGATCGGTATTTAGCGATATGTAAACCCCTGCACTATTCAACTCTTATGAATAACAGATTTTGCCTCCAGTTGTCTGCTGGGTCATGGTTAAATGGTTGTTTGGCCAGTACAGTCCTTATATTATTCCTATCACAGTTAACATTTTGTGGCCCGAATGAAATTGACCATTTCTATTGTGACCCCATCCCACTGATGGAACTCTCCTGCAGTGACACACACCTGAGCATATTGGTGGATTTCATACTAGCCTGTGTATTCACCCTGCCTCCATTCCTACTAACCCTGATGTCCTACGTGTTTATCCTTGCCAGCATCCTGAGAATCCCTTCCACGACCGGGAGACAAAAGGCCTTTTCCACCTGCTCCTCTCATCTCACTGTGGTGACAATTTTCTATGGAACCATAATGATTTTCTACATGCTACCGAAACGTGATACACTCAGAGAGCTGAAGAAAGTGCTCTCTCTTTGCTTCACGGTCCTAACTCCCCTGGTAAACCCCCTCATCTACAGCCTGAGAAACAGAGAGGTCAAGGAAGCCTTGAGCAAAGCAGTCAGTAAATGTGGCTTTCACAAAAACATGCAGAGACTCTGAGAAAATAAAATAGCCTGAGATTTTGTGTGATTGAAGCAATAAGCCTGTGTTGCACTGTACCTCGAAGTAGTCCCCTGTAACTCCCATATTCATCTTTTGTATTTGGTTGTGATATTTCATACAAAGCATTCCTTATAAGGTATCATGATCTGCTGAAACTCATTCTTCTGTCAAAATATGTATATCATCATTGTATATGTCATTATTAGTTTTGCTGTATGTTTGTTATTCAAATATATAAGGAGTCTGGGAGTCGCCTACTGTTAGTTCTCCAGTGACAACATAGGAGGTAACCCATACCCAGGCGAGCGTTAAACAACCATCACCAGCGGGGGGAATTATAAAGAAGAACTCTACAATTTTGTAACAGGCAGTTGCGGAAGCACAACACAATGGGAATTGCTCAACTCTGTGACTCATCAAGGCCCACCAGGACATGTCTGGCCGAGTATTTTTCCAGGGATATGACTTGAGAGTATAAAATAAGGGACAGGGGCATCATGAGACAACCTCTCTCCTCCCCCACCTACTCTGGAGGCAATAGGAACACTGGGAAGACAAAGACTTTGAACTGGGGAGGTTGGTCCCAGGGTGAGAAGGGAATTCAGCCTGTGTGTTAAGAACTGTAACCTGGCTGCAACATCCAGTGGGGTGTGAAAAACTGTTTGATTCAGATATTACGGAGGCTGATAAAGTTCAGGATTTAGAATGTTTGTATTTTTTTTTCTTAGACATAAAAATCAGAGATATTTACCTAACACATATGATCACTTAAAATCTATCTTTCTGTAGTTAATAAACTTATTTTAATGTTTAATCTTAACCAGTGAGTTTGTCTAAAATGCTTGGGGAATCTGGTCAGATTATAAAGGATGGTGCATGTCCACTATCTTTTGATGAAGTGGTGAACTAATTAATGAGCTTGCATTGTTGAAGAGAAGGTCTTAAGCAGTTTAAGATCATATATTTCTTGGGGTGCAAGGCTGGGGGTATTTGCTGATGTCTGCCTCCGTATAGTTCATGAGTAGCTTGAAGAGCATTCAAGTGTGTCTGTGTATGCTTGTGACTGAGAGATAACAGCAACTGGGGGGAGAGGGAGAGGAGATTGCTGCTTCTCCTGTTAAAGCATCATGAGAAACAACCTAGGCTGGAGAGGTAAGGAGGTACAGCAGTCCCACAGCTCAAGGTTGTACCCCGGGGGTCCTGTCACAGCGCCCCAATAAAATTAATGTGAAAACTCCCATTGAAAGTCTCAGCACTCAGTGTTGTCCATCTAAGTGGAAGGACCAGGGTGGGAGATGGCCATAGCCATGTTTCCATCATGGATTTTTCAACTGGGCACCAGGAAGAGTGGAGACAATTTTAACCATTTTTTTATATCTCTAAAAAAGCCATTTTTTTATCAAAATAAATTTTTGGTCAATAAAAATACTAACTTCTGCTGCAGCCTATGTGGGGATGTAAGCCTGGGAAATCTGCTACCTCTGAAATTGTGGCTAATTCCATTCCCACCATACCCCCCTGCAAACCAACCACCTTCATTACACTCACACAGGCTGGATGTAAACAGCCAGGCCCAAGCAGTGACCTCTGGAGACTTCACCAGGAATAGCTTTATAGCTCTTATCTGAGCTAAACCTGGCTAGGACCTGCTCCAGCAAAGCACCAGCACCAGGCTCACAGGGCCCTTGGAGGCTGGGAACATGGGCAAACAAAGAGGTAGACTCACCAGCCAGGGACACTGGGACTGTCCAGACCCAGCTGGGCGTTTGCCAGTGGACCCGTAGAACTGAAGGCATTTCTGGGATCGGATCTGTCAAATGGTCACTGAAGAGGAACTCTTCATGTGGCCCTGCAAGGCACCAGCTGCTCTGCTGTCACCAACTGCACAGAGCAGTTCAAAGGGTGGGGACCTGTTACAATGAGTGTCCCCAAAAATCACTGCAACAAGTTCACATCCCGAGAGGGCTCGTTCTCAGGACACAGTGTCCTGCCAGCCCCAGATGTCTTGGACAGCTCTGCTGCATGCAGGGGCTCTCGTCAGGGCATGACATAACCTATGGTGAGAGGAAGTGGCTACCGCCTAGCAACGAGCAGAACTCCTGTGGTGCCAACACAGCAGTGCTGGCTCAGCCACTGTGAGCATGTCAGGACTCGCCCAGAGGCAGGGGAGCTGGGCACCAGTGAGAACTGTAGGACTTCAGCACTGCAGAAAGGATTTTCTAAGTGAGCTAACAGAGTTAAGCGTCCATCTCCCATTTCAAAAGGATTTGGGTTCCTAACTCCCAACCACTGGGCTGCTTTCACTGTAGTTTCTATCTATGCATTTCCATTGGAAAGAGAATCCACACACACCTAAATGCCCTGGATTAATGGCAAACCCCTGATAAATTGTTGAGACCTGCTAATGTTGTACGTGTATTTGTAGCCTCTAATGTTCCAATCATACTATTGTGTGATTTGGTTCCCAATGGTTATAATTTTTAACAGCAAACACCAAGGTTAACAGCACTCCTGTGTACAATACTATAAAATCCCTCCTGGCCAGAGACTCCAAAACCCTTTTACCTGTAAAGGGTTAAGAAGCTCAGGTAACCTGGCGGACACCTGGCCCAAAGGACCAATAAGGGAACAAGATACTTTCAAATCTTGGTCAGGGGAAGGCTTTTGTTTCTGCTCCTTGTTTTGGGGAGAGTTTGCTCTTGGGACTAAGAAGGACCAGACATCAATCCAGGCTCTCAAATTCTTTCTGAACAAGTCTCTCATATTTCAAAATTGTAGGTACAGCCAGGCAAGGTGTGGTAGTTTTATCTTTCTTTTCTCAACTTGTAAATGTACCTTTTACTAGGGTGTTTACCTCTGTTTGCTGTAACTTTGAACCTAAGGCTAGAGGGGGGTCCTCTGGGCTCCTTAAGTTTGATTACCCTGTAATGTTATTTTCCATCCTGATTTTACAGAGATGATTTTTTACCCTTTTCTTTAATTAAAAGCCTTCTTTTTAAGAACCTGATTGATTTTCCCTATTTTTTAGATCCAAGGGGGTTGGATCTTGATCCACCAGGAGTTGGACGGGGGATGGTTAATTTCTCCTTGTTTTAAGATCCAAGGGGTTTGGATCTGTATTCACCAGGGAATTGGTGAAGAGTCTCTCAAGGTTACCCAGGGAAGGGAATTAGCACATTGGGAGTAGTGGCAGTGGACAGATCTAAGCTGGTAATTAAGCTTAGAAGTTTTCATGCAGGCCCCCACATTTGTACCCTAAAGTTCAGAGTGGGGAAGCAGCCTTGACATGGTGGCAGAGCAGTGGGATTATTTTAAACCAAAAGCAAGTAAGATTTTTTTTTTCTCCTTTCTAGCTGCTTGGAAAGCAGAGCTGAAGGTAGATGCATTTCTTATCTCTCCTTGCCTGAATGCAGAGGTGTTAAGTTTTTTTAACAAGGGTTCAAGCAGTGAGCAAACAGCTGGCAAAAGGAATTTACAAGTTGAATTGTTTTTTTTTTCTTTCTATCTCTCTGGGATAGCTAGTTAGAAAGTCTCTGTTACCTAAGGCAGCCCTGAGCTGAGTGCATCCCAGTTTCAGTGAACTGCAGAGGGGTGTGGCCCAGCACAAGAAAGCAGGGAAATGACTACTAGTGAAGCAGCTAACAAACTAGAACTGGCTAGACTGGAAGCAACAGAAAAAGAAAACGAACATAAGAGACGGATGAAACTAAAACAATTAGAAATTAAGGCAGAGGAGGCTGCCCACAAGAGAGCTATGGAGGAGAGGGAGAGAGAGAGGAAGCATGAACTGGAATTAGCAAGGGCTAGGCCGGATATACCAGGCAACCCTAGCAACCCCTCTCCAGGTACCGCTTCCCATCCCAGAAAATTTCCAACCTACAAGTCAGGCGATGATACTGAGGCCTTCTTAGAAAATTTTGAAAGGGCCTGCCTTGGATACAGCATCACTACAGACCAGTACATGGTAGAGCTGAGGCTGCAGCTCAGTGGACCCTTAGCAGAGGTGGCGGCTGAAATGCCTAAGGAACACATGAACAGTTATGAACTTTTTAAAAACAAGGCCAGAATCCGAATGGGGCTAACACGAGCATGCCCGTTGGCGATTCAGAGCCCTAAGGTGGAAACCAGACGTGTCAGTTATCCGACATGCCTACCACATTGGGAAAAATTGGGAGGCCTGGATATCAGGAGCAAATGTTAAATCTACAGAAGAGTTGCCCTTCCTAATGCAAATGGAGCAGTTTTTAGAGGTTGTTACTGAGGAAACAGAAAGGTACATCCTAGATGTGAAGCCCAAAACTGTAACCGAGGCGGGGGAGATTGGAGCCAAATGGGTGAAGGTGGCAGAAAAGAAAAAAACTAGTAGCAGTTGGAGCGAATATCAGAAGGGGCAACCCGAAACAAAACCTTACCACCGGGGACAACCCAAGGCCCCACCTACCTCCCAAGGGAAACCCCAGACGCCTTCTCACGCCACCACACCAGTTTCCACCAACCAACATCGCCCCGGTGATACCTTAGCAGGGCGATGTTTTAAATATAATGAACTGGAACATATAAAGACCCACTGCCCCAAGAACCCCAACCGATTACAGTTCATTACACCACAATCACACCAAAGATCCCCAGGCCCAGATGCCTCTCTCATACCCTCAGCGCGAAGGGAAACCTTGAGAGTAGGCGGAAAGAAGGTAATCGTGTGGAGGGACACTGGGGCACCAGTGTCAACTATCCACCAATCCCTAGTGGACCCCAAACTCATCAACCCGGAGGCTCCGGTGACAATTCAACCCTTCATGTCACACTTTGTAACTTTGCCTACAGCCAAGTTGCATGTCCAGTACAAGGGCTGGTCAGGAATGTGGACTTTTGCAGTCTATGACAATTATCCCATCCCCATGCTGCTGGGGGAAGACTTGGCCAACCGTGTGAAGCTAGCCAAGAGGGTGGGAATAGTCACCCGCAGCCAGGCTAAACAAGCTTTCACCCCCATCCCTGTTCCTGAGCCGTCCACCCGGTCCCCGTCTGTGTTACCGGAGACCCAGACAAAGGTGGTGGAACCGGATCCCCTGCCAACGACTGCAATGGCCGTAGTGGATCCAATCCCAGAGACCCAGCCAAAGCCAGTCCCAGAACCGGAACTGGCAAAACAACAAGCGCCTAAAGCATTGCCAGCACTGAGTACAGCATTTGCAAACCCATCTAAAACACCAACGCCAGAGGGCACCAGCGAGCATGAACTGACAGAAGCAGCAGATAACCCTACCCAAGAGGCGCAGCCAGAGTCTGAAATACAACATAGTGCACCAGCGGACAGCGCTTCACAGTCGACGGAAGCAGCCCCAGCACCTGCATCGCTTCCAGAGGGACCAAGCCCCAGTCCACAGTCCAAGGAGGAACTGATGTCTCTAACATCAAGGGAACAGTTCCAGGCCAAGCAGGAAGCAAATGACAGCCTTCAGAAAGCTTGGGCGGTGGCACGGAGCACCCCACCGCCTCTCAGCTCTTCTAATGATCCCGGTTTGTTGTAGAACAAGGATTTTTATACAAGGAGACTCTTCCTGGTGGGCACCAGGAAGACTGGCATCCTCAAAGACAGTTGGTAGTTCTGACTAAATATCCGGTAAAGCTCTTGAGCTTAGCCCATGATCATCCCAGTGGCCATTCTGGGGTGAACAGAACCAAAGTCTGGTTGGGGAAGTCCTTCCACTGGGAGGGAATGGGCAAGGACATTGCTAATTATGTCCAGTCTTGTGAGTTGTGCCAATGAGTGGGAAAGCCCCAAGACCAGATCAAAGCCCCTCTCCAGCCACTACCCATAATTGAGGTCCCATTTCAGCGAGTAGCTGTGGATATTCTGGGTCCTTTCCCAAAGAAGACACCCAAAGGAAAGGAGTACATATTGAATTTCATGGATTTTGCTACCCAATGGCCGGAAGCAGTACCCTTAAGCAACAGCAGGGCTAAAAGTGTGTGCCGGGCATTAGCAGACATTTTTGCCAGGGTAGGGTGGCCCTCCGATGTCCTTACAGATTCGGGAACTAATTTCCTGTCACGGACCATGAAAAACCTGTGGGAAGCTCATGGGATGAATCACTTGGTTGCCACCCCTTACCACCATGAAACCAATGGCCTGGTGGAGAGGTTTAATGGAACTTTGGGGGCCATGGTAAGTAAATTCGTAAATGAACACTCCAATGATTGGTACCTAGTGTTGCAGCAGTTGCTTTTTGCCTACAGGGCTGTACCACATCCCAGTTTAGGGTTTTCACCATTTGAACATGTGTATGGCCCTGAGTTTAAGGGCCCATTACAGTTGGTGAAGCAGCAATGGGAGGGGTTTATGCCTTTTTCAGGAACTAACATTCTAGACTTTGTAAGCAACCTACAAAGCACCCTCTGACACTCTTTAGCCCTTGCTAAAATAAACCTAAAGGATGCTCAGAAAGAGCAAATGGCCTGGTATGATAAACATTCCAGAGAACAGTCCTTCAAAGTAGGAGATCAAGTCATGGTCTTAAAGGCGCTCCAGGCCCATAAAATGGAAGTGTCGTGGGAAGGACCATTCACGGTCCAGGAGCGCCTAGGAGCTGTTAACTATTTCATAGCATCCCCCACCTCCAATATAAAGCCTAAGGTATACCATGTTAATTCTCTTAAGCCCTTTTATTCCAGAGAATTAAAAGTTTCCCAATTTACAGCCCAGGAAACAGATGACACGGAGTGGCCTGAAGGTGTCTATGACGAAGGAAAAAGTAATGGTGGCGTGGAAGAGGTGAACCTCTCCGCCACCCTTGGACGTCTGCAGCAGCAGCAGATCAAGGAGCTGTGCACTAGCTTTGTGCCAATGTTCTCAGCCACCCCAGGGTGGACCGAACGGGCATACCACTCCATTGACACAGGTAATGCTCACCCAATTAGAACCCCACCCTACCGGGAGTCACCTCAAGCTCAAACTGCTATAAAAAGGGAGATACAGGACATACTACAGATGGGTATAATCCGCCCCTCTAAGAGTGCATGGGCATCTCCAGTGGTTCTAGTTCCCAAACCAGATGGGGAAATACGCTTTTGCATGGACTACCATAAGCTAAATGCTGTAACTCGTCCTGACAACTATCCAATGCCACATACAGATGAGCTATTGGATAAATTGGGACATGCCCAATTCATCTCTACCTTAGACTTAACCAAGGGGTACTGGCAAGTACCACTAGATGAACCCGCCAAGGAAAGGTCAGCCTTCGTCACCCAGGCAGGGGTGTATAAATTCAATGTACTCCCTTTCGGGCTGTGAAATGCACCCACCACCTTCCAAAGACTTGTAGATGGTCTCCTAGCGGGATTGGGAGAATCTGCCGTTGCCTACCTCGATGATGTGGCCATTTTTTCTGAGTCATGGGCAGAACACCTGGAGCACCTGGAAAAAGTCTTCAAGCACATCCAACAGGCAGGACTAACTATTAAGGCTAAAAAGTGTCAAATAGGCCAAAACAGAGTGACTTACCTGGGGCACCAGGTGGGTCAAGGAACTATAAATGCCCTACAGGCCAAAGTGGATGCTATCCAAAAGTGGCCGGTTCCAAAGTCAAAGAAACAGGTCCAATCCTTCTTAGGTTTGGCTGGATATTATAGGAGATTTGTACCACACTGCAGCCAAATCGCCGCCCCACTAACAGACCTAACCAAAAAGAAACAGACAAATGCAGTTCAGTGGACTGATCAGTGTCAAAAGACCTTTAACCAGCTTAAGGCGATACTCATGTCTGACCCTGTGATAAGGGCCCCAGACTTTGACAAACCGTTCCTAGTAACCACCGATGCATCCGAGCGGGGTGTGGGAGCAGTTTTAATGCAGGAAGGACCGGATCAAGAATTCCATCCTGTCGTGTTTCTCAGCAAGAAACTGTCTGAGAGGGAAAGCCACTGGTCAATCAGCGAAAAAGAATGCTACGCCATTGTGTACACGCTGGAAAAGCTACACCCATACGTTTGGGGACGGCGTTTCCAACTACAAACAGAACATGTTGCGCTACAGTGGCTTCATACCGTAAAGGGGAATAACAAAAAACTTTTTCAGTGGAGTTTAGCTCTCCAAAATTTGGATTTTAAAATACAACACATTTCAGGAGCTTCTAACAAAGTGGCTGATGCACTCTCCTGGGAAAGTTTCCCAGAATCAACTGGTTAAAAATTGTTCTTGGAATGTGGGACATATTGTTACTTTTTCTATAATCAGTTGTATGTATGAAGGTGCATGTGTCTTATTAACTCCGTTTTCTCCTAGAGCTCCAGGAAGAAATCACAGCCAGTGTGCAACCGGCTGTCCAACACTATCTGCAATTTGGGGGGGGGGGTGTCATAACTATAAAGGGAGGGGTAACATCCCTCCTGTGTACAATACTATAAAATCCCTCTGGGCCAGAGACTCCAAAATCCTTTTACCTGTAAAGGGTTAAGAAGCTCAGGTAACATGGTGAACACCTGACCCAAAAGACCAATAAGGGGACAAGATACTTTCAAATCTTGGTTGGGGGAAGGCTTTTGTTTCTGCTCTTTGTTTTGGGGAGAGTTCACTCTTGGGACTAAGAGGGACCAGACATCAATCCAGGCTCTCAAAATCTTTCTGAACAAGTCTCTCATATTTCAAACTTCTAAGTAAACAGCCAGGCAAGGCGTGGTAGTTTTATCTTTGTTTTCTCAACTTGTAAATGTACCTTTTACTAGGGTGTTGACCTCTGTTTGCTGTAACTTTGAACCTAAGGCTAGAGGGGGGTCCTCTGGTCTCTTTATGTTTGATTACCCTGTAATGTTATTTTCCATCCTGATTTTACAGAGATGATTTTTACCTTTTTCTTTAATTAAAAGCCTTCTTTTTAAGAACCTGATTGATTTTCCCTATTTTTTTAGATCCAAGGGGGTTGAATCTTGATCCACCAGGAGTTGGTGGGAGAGAGGAAAGGGGATGGTTAATTTCTCCTTGTTTTAAGATCCAAGGGGTTTGGATCTGTATTCACCAGGGAATTGGTGAAGAGTCTCTCAAGGCTACCCAGGGAAGAGAATTAGCACATTGGGAGTGGTGGCAGTGGACCAGATCTAAGCTGGTAGTTAAGCTTAGAAGTTTTCATGCAGGCCCCGACATCTGTACCCTAAAATTCATAGTGGGGAAGGAGCCTTGACACCTAGCAATGGGTAAGAAATGAGGAAAGATATAGTTATGCTGTGTAGGGGCACTAGAGGGCACAGGAATGGGGGAGGTGCAGCCCAATGGCCAGTGGACAGCAGCCAAAGTGGAAGGGCAAGAAAGAAGAAATTATGTTTCCAAATGACCAACAGAGGGAAGTGGAAAGGGAGGTGAAGCTGTATAATGATGCATAAGTGGTGAGGAAAGAGCATTGAAGAGAAAAGGAACTCTACACTATGTAAAGAACTGTGGATAGTAGCAGATATTATTTAGTGAGTTCCTAAGATCCACTATCCAAAGAGCTGTATTTTATTATTGCTACATAGTCAACATCAGGAAACAGAAAAGGCATTACCAGTTCCTGACCACGTCACCATCAGTACTGCAGCAACTAGAGGAGAATTTACTCCACTTCATAATTTACAACATAAACTGATCTTTTGTGAGGGGATTAAAATTGTTCCTTTTCCTATAGGACATTGAAATGCTGAATATACTAGGATATATGTTGTGACATTATTGACACAAACTATGACTATATAGACCATTGTTGCAACCAAGATTCTGTAGTGACACCAAATCTTGTATAAGGGAGATTAAGTAAGGTGTCTATGGGTACGTCTATACCCAGCCGCTAGTTTGGCGGCTGGCAATCGAACTTCTGGGTTCAACTTATCGCGTCTTGTCTGGATGCGATAAGTCGAACCCGGAAGTGCTCGCCGTCGACTGCGGTACTCCAGCTAGACGAGAGGAGTATCGCGGAGTCGACGGGGGAGCCGCGGAGTCGACGTTGGAGCCTGCCTGCCGCGTGTGGACCGAGGTAAGATCGAACTAAAGTACTTCGAACTTCAGCTACGTTATTCACATAGCTGAAGTTGCGTACCTTAGTTCGATTTGGGGGGTTAGTGTAGACCAAGCCTTAGAGGAGGTTATGATTTGCTGGTTATGATTATGATGCCTGTTTGCATGTATCATGTTTGTATTTAAAGTTATAAGTATTGGCTCTGTACTGTCTGTATTTCAAACTTGTGCTATGCTTCTGGGTGACACCCCACACAATTTGCATCAGCCTGGCCTGCTTGATGACCCATTAAGGACCATGAGCTATACAACTGACCCATTGAGAAAAGGCAGATACACCTTGTGACTCAGAAAGACATACAGGAATATACCTATAGACTCAACTCTAAGGTTTTCCATTGCCATGTGCTGTGTAGCTTGTATCTGAGACAAAGAAAGAACAAGCCACATGGCAAAAGGCCTACAAAAGGCAGATGCATCATCACCATTTTGTCTTCAATCCTGCTTCTCACCTCTGGAGGAACTTTGCTACAAACTGAAGTTCTGAACTAGGACTGAATGACCCATCCAAGTTGTGGATGTATTCCAGGGTCTTGATTTGAATCTGCTATTTATTCCATCACTGCTAAAAGCCTGAACCAAGAACTTTGCCATTACTGTATGTAATTGATTCCATTAAACCAATTTTAGCTCTCATCTATTTTTTTTCTTTTTACGAATAAACCTTTAGATTTTAGATTCTAAAGGATTGGCAACAACATGATTTGTGGGTAAGATCTGATTTGTATATTGACCTGGGTATGGGGCTTGGTCCTTTGGGATCGGGAGAACCATTCTTCTTTTACTGGGATATTGATTCTCATAACGAGTCATCCCCATAAGGAGCTGTGCTGGTGGTGATACTGGTAAACTGGAGTATCTAAGGGAATTGTTTGTGTGACGTGTGGTTAGCCAGTGAGTTAAACCAAAGTCATCTCTGTTTGGCTGGTTTGGTGCCTTAATAGTAAAGGAATTCCAGCTTTGGGCTGTAACTGCCCTGCTCAAAGCAATTTGTCCTGAATTGATACTCTCAGTTGTGTCCTGCCAGAGGCCGCATCATTCCATTATTTCTAACAAGAAATCAATACATATGGAAACTAGACTTCAATGAAAAATCTGAGTCTAAGATTTTAGTTGACGTACTTATTGGTTTTGACTCCTACGACCTGGCATGGTTCTGGCTATTGACAGAAGTGAAATATAGAACTTAAGCATCATTGTTAAGCTCTGGTATGTCACAAGATGAGATATGATAGCTAGCCAAGGTCTGATATGACAGATCAGACCAATTCTCTACCAGAGATATAGACTGTTATATTAGTCATTGCTCTGATATGGCAGAGGGTGGTCTACATGGGTAACAATGTTCTTTCCTCGGACTGAGACTCCTGGCACTTTGCTCTCAAATCTACATTTAGCCTTAAAATTTCAGCCTGTAACCAGTAAAGGAAGGGGATATTCTCAATATTTCTGGTATTAATTCACAAGACTTGATTAACTTTTAATGCTATGTTCTTCCAATTCAATTGCCCAGCTTATTTTTTTGTTCCTAGCCCCAACCCATGGCGGACACAGATTGGAGAAACCAAACGACCGTCACAGAATTAATCCTCCTGGGATTCGGGAATCTCCCTGACCTTCAAATTCTTCTCTTTCTAATGTTCCTAGTGATCTACATGGCAACTGTGGCTGGGAACACTCTCATCGTGGTGCTTGTTGTGACTGATCAACACCTTCACACCCCCCATGTACTTTTTTCTGGGCAACTTGTTCTACTTGGAGATCTGCTATACCTCGACCTTCCTGCCCAGGATACTGGCCAGTCTGCTGACTGGGGACAGAACCATCTCAGTGAGTGGCTGCATCACACAACTGTATTTCTACGGCTCTCTGGCTGCTACGGAATGCTATCTCTTAGCAGCAATGTCCCATGATAGGTATTTAGCGATATGTAAACCCCTGCACTATTCAACTCTTATGAATAACATAAGATATAACGCCTCCAGCTGGTTGCTGGGTCATGGTTAAATGGTTGTTTGGCCAGTACCGTCTTAATATTATTCATATCACAGTTAATATTCTGATGCTCAAATGAAATTGACCATTTCTATTGTGATCCCATCCCACTGATGGAACTCTCCTGCAGTGACACTCACCTGAGCATGTTGGTGGATTTAATAATAATCTCCGTATTCACCCTGCCTCCATTCCTACTAACCCTGATATCCTACGTGTTTATCCTTGTCAGTATCCTGAGAATCCCTTCCACGACCGGGAGACAAAAGGCCTTTTCCACCTGCTCCTCTCACCTCACTGTGGTGACAATTTTCTATGGAACCATAATGACTGTCCTCATTCTACCAAAACGTGATACACTCAGAGATCTGAAGAAAGTGCTCCCTTTTTGCTTCACGGTCCTAACTACCCTGGTAAACCCCCTCATCTATAGCCTGAGAAACAGAGAGTTCAAGGAAGCACTGAGCAAAGCAGTCAGTAAATGTAGCTTTCACCAAAAAAAAAAAGCAGAGTCTCTGAGATAATAATTTAGCCTGAGGTTTTGGAAGCTGTCTGGTTGTTGAAGCAATCAGTCTGCGATGCACTGTACCTCAAAATAGCATCCTGTAACCCCCTATATTCATCTTTTGTATATGGTTGTGATATTTCATAAAAAAACATGCCTTGTAAGGTATCATATGAAAGGTCATGATCTGCTGAAACTCATTCCTCTGTCAATATATATATAATTCTGTCAATATATATATATATAAATATCATAACACTATATATATATATATATATATATAATTGTATATGGTGTTATGACATTTTTTATATGGTTGTTATTGAAATGTGTTGAAAGTTTGGGAGTTGCCCACTGTTAGTTCTCCAGTGACAACATAGGAGCTGGCTCACACCCAGGGGGATGTTAAATAACCATCACCAGCCATTGACCAGCAGGGGAATTGTAAACCTCTAGTTTACAGACAGTGTGCAAGTACCACACAATGGTAATTGCTCAACTCTGTGATTCAGCAAGGCCCACCAGGACATGTCTGGGCCAGTATTTTTCCAGGGACATGAATTGAGAGTATAAAATAAGGGACAGCGGCATCATGAGACCACCTCTCTCCTCTCCCACCTATTCTGGAAGCAACAAGAACGCTAGGAAGACAAAGACTTTGAACTGGGGAGGTTGGTCTCAGGCTGAGAAGGGAATTCATTGTGTTATTAAGAACTGTTACCTGGCTGCAACATCCAGTGGTGTGAAAAAACCTTTTTGATTCAGATCTTACTGAGTCTGAAAAAAATTAGGATTTAGAATGTGTTTTTAATTTTTTTTTTCTTAGGCATAAAGGTCAGAGATAGATTTTAAGTGATCATAAGTGTTAGGTAGCTATCTTTCTGTAGTTAATAAACTTATTTTAAGGTTTCATCTTAACCAGTTTTTTGTCTAAAATGTTTGGGGAATCTGCTCAGATTACAAGGGCTGGTGCATGTCCACTATCCTTTCATGAACAGCCAGGCCCCAGCAATGACCTCTGGACACTTGGGCAAGATTAGTTTTATAGCTCTTATCAGTGGCAGCTTTGTGGCGATTTGAAGGTTGTTGCTCTCTTGCTTGGTCTGCAGACTGGATACACTAAGTACTGCTCTTTTCTCTGCAAATGGGATAGTCGTGCAAGAGATTCCCACTACATCAAGAAAGATTGGCCACTGTGACAGTCATTGGAGCCTGGGAGGAAAAGTGTTCAGCATCCACCACTTGTTGAATCAAGGAAGATTTTGTTACCACCCTTACACATCAAGCTGGGTCTGATGAAGAACTTTGCCAAGGCCATTGACAAAACACAAGCAGCTTTCAAGAACCTCTGTGGAAAATTTCCAAGGTTAAGTGAAGCTAAGATAAAGGAACGTGTCTTTGTTGGTCCTCAAATTCGTGAACTTCTTCGAGATGATGCATTTGACCATGCACTGTGTGGCAAGGAAAAGACGGCATGGAAAGCCTTCCAGTTTGTGGCAATAAATTTTCTTGGAAACAACAAGGCAGACAACTACAGGTTGTTGGTGGAAAACCTCCTCAAGGCATACAAAAGCCTTGGTTGCAACATGTCACTAAAGATACATTTTTTGCACTCTCATCTAGATTTTTTTTCCACCGAACTGTGGAGCAGTGAGCGACGAGCATGGCGAGCGATTTCACCAGGATATTGCAACAATGGAGAAAGGCTATCATGGCAAATGGAGCCCATCAATGCTTGCAGACTATTGCTGGACAGTGACAAGAGATGCTCCATTTAATGAATACAAGAGACAAGCCCAGAAGCGCCGAGTAGACACTGAATAGGACTAAATTACGTACATAATAGTTTTTTGCCTTTTGTTTCATAATAAATTTTATTTATATAACCCTTTTGCTGATTTTTAAAGTGTTACATAATCAGGACAGGTGAAATATTATCATGTAAAGCAACCATAAACACATGAAAAGACCTAGGTTTACAATTTATGATTAAAACTCTACTATCTACACAATATACATAGACATAAAATGTAAAAACTTAAGTGTCTTAGAAACAGAAACCAATCAGTTGTTTTAATTGTCATATTTGAATTCAGCACATCAAAATACATAATAAATAGCACATTTTATCTCTGAAGCAGACGACTTCTCAAAAATTGTAGACCAGTGTTATAAGTGATAGCCAAAAAGTTCAGATAAGTTACCAAAAGAAATAAGAGCAAAATGCATTGTAAGCTAATATTAACACTTTCAGTACCCTTACAACTTAGATGCTTCTCACCACAGGCTGGATGGTTGCCCTTCAGCCAGGCTCTCCCCTTTGATCATTGCGTCAGTCACTTGATGGTTGCGTTTGAGATGGAGGTGGAAGAGAGAGAGCATGGCAAATGTCTCTCTCTTTTATAAAGTTATTTCTCTCCTCCTGGCTTTGCCCCCCCTCCTTCAGAGTCAGGTAGTCCTAGGCTGGGCTGGGTTTGTGCCAAACACACCCTGATGAGGTGTGAACTGCCCCTCTGCTCCCAGAGCATTTTGTCTGGACTAGTTTTAAGCCATGAGGGTACATTTTCAACATCATAACTGTATACATGAAATTACAGCCAGTACATTACTATAACAATGATGCTCAGTCCATCATGAGCCTTCCAAAGACAGCCAACATGACAAAATTTGCATTGGATGCCACACAATCATATTATAAGGATGAACATGAGGGTGCTGGGTGTTCCCCCGAGGTGTCAGAGAAATCAATTTGCAAGATGCTGAGTTCTGCTATCGTTCAGTGGAAGGGTGAGAGTATTGTTAAATAAACATTTCTAATTCACAATTATAAAGTTCCTCGGGAGAAATATTTCCAGGGGGGCAGGGAAGAGGAGGGAGATTCTTTCATTGAAATCTTTCTTTTGCAAACTATGGAATAAATCTATTTTACATTCAGTTTCCCGTGTGTGTGTTAAACTGAGTGGCTTCAGAACCCAATCTGGCAGGCTTAATCATTTTAGCCATTGTTATTCTTGTATTTGCCTTCAACAGAACAACTGACATGAGTAAAGATGACTGAGAAGAGTCAGTCTTTGCACAGTCATGCTCTCCATGGGCACTGCATTAGATTTCAGCCATGCAGAGCTATGATCTCATACAGCAGGAAGGCGATTCCTCTGGGTGATGGAGGTTTTTTGAATCAGGACAGTTGTTTGTACTGTCTGCACAATAAAAGAAGCACTAATTCCCCAGGCTCATCCCCTTCAGAGGAGAAATCAAAGGAGACACAGCTTTCCATGGAGAAGGATACAAGTATGAGGACACCTCTTCATTTTGTAAATAGAGGAGGAAGAGCATGTTCTAAGAAAGATTGTAGCAGCTGCTCATCCATTCAAGGAGATGCAGGTCTCTTCACTGAGAAAATCCAGTTTCTGCAGAAAGAGGAGAGAGAAAAAGCTCAGCTGAGGATCCTGAGTCCTGGCAGCCAAACACTGATAAATAATAGCTCATGGCTTCAAGCTTGGGCTGTTCTGTGGTTACAGGTGAGCACCATCTTCCTGACTGCATTTCTATACCACCTTCCAAACAGGGGCATGAATGTGCTTTGTGAATATTAGAGGGACATGATGGATGAGGTAATCTCTTCTATTGAATAAATGTCTGTTGGTGAATGAGAGAAAGTTTGGAGCTACACAGAGCTTTTCCGCAGGTGAATATTTACTGTTTTAGCTTCTCCTTCCCACAGCAGTGCCAGTCAGCATTTATAGCACCATGTAATAGAGATGGAGCTTGAGATCCATGTCTTGTGACAGGTCCTCAGTTGGGGATCTGCCCCACTAAAATAAATGGAGCTACCTTGATTTACACCAGCTGAGGATCTGGCACAGTGTGCCCCAAATGAGGTGGGAAGTGGTGACAGAGTCTTACAAGCCCAGATCACACATGCCAGATTGTTTCTATACTCTGAGTTCAGGGACAGCATCTTTCCCCCTTCTTCCCCTCCCAGTGCCTTTCTTGTTCCTGTATTATCATCACACACTCATTATGGAGTGCGGAGGGTCACTCCCCAGATAGGGTTTCACATCAGCCTGGTTTTGCCCCTTCCTGAGATCCACACTCCAAAGAGCTGTATTTTATTACTGATACTTAACATCAGGAAACAGAAAAGGCATTGCCAGTCGTTGACCACGTCATCATCACCACCAGAGGAACTAAGGGAGAATTTACTCCACTTCATAATTTTCAACATACACTGATTTCTTGTGAGGGGATGAAAATTGTTCCTTTTCCTACAGGTCATTGAAATGCTGAATATACCAGGACATATGTTGTGACGTTATTGATACGAACTGTGACTGTCTATACCATTGTTATAACCAAGATTCTGTAGTGGGACCAAATCTTGTAAAAGGGAGATTAAGTAAGCTGTCTACAAGGAAGTTATGATTTGCTGGTTATGATTATAATGCCTGTGTGCATGTATCATGTTTGTATTTAAAGTTATAAGTATTGGTTCTGTACTGTCTGTATATCAAACTTTTGCTATGCTTCTGGGTGACACTCCACACAATTTGTCATCAGCACTGCCTAGCCTGCTTGATGACTCATTAAGGACCATGGGCTATACAACTGACCCATTGAGAGAAGGCAGATATACCTTGTGACTCAGAAAGACGTACAGAGACTTGCCTATGGACAGAACTCTAAGGTTTTTCCATGCCATGTACTGGGTAGCTTGTATTTGAGACAAAGGAAACACAAGCCACATGGCAAAAGGACTCCAGCTTTGGGCTGTAATTGCCCTGCTTTAAGCAATTTGTCCTTAATTGATACTCTCAGTTGTGTCCCGCCAGAGGCCGCATCGTTACATATGGTTAGATTAATTTCCATTAATTCTAACAAGAGATTGGTGCCTATGGACACTTGACCTCATTGAAAAATCTGAGTACAAGATTTTAGTTGTTAAGTTGTGGTATATCACGAGGTGGAATATAATAGATAGCCAAATACTGATATGACAGAACAGACCAATTCTCTACCATGGAAGAGGCAGAGACCCCGTGTGTGAATCTGATATGGTAATTGATTTTATGTGGAAAGTGCTCTGATACCATGGTGATGGGTGACAGTACAAAAGCCTCAGACGGATCAATCGATCAATAGATGGAGGGGTATGTATGGGGATGGATGGATAGCTAGACATGATAAGTTCATGGAGGATAGATCCATCCATGGCTATTAACCAAGAGGGTCAGGGATGCAACCCTGTGCTCTGGGTGTCCCTAAGCCTCTGACTGCCAGATGCTGGAATTGGACAAGACAGGATGGGTCACTCAATAATTCTCCTGTTCTGTTCATTCTCTCTGAGGCATCTGACATTGGCCACTGTGTGAATACAGGATATTTATATAGGTGTAAATTTATAGTAACTCCATTGACCTGAGTGCAGTTTTTCTAGGTATTTACCAGTATAAATACCTCAGTGTGCATAAACGGATTGCACGTCATGTTCTCATGGAGAAAATAATGTCAAGAGTTGATTATATTTATAAAGAAACACAGAATGAGACGATGGTCATGGGAGAAAGATGGCCATTTTATTTTTTGGAGAATAGCCTTGACCTAATCATTTTCCACATGGCAGCACTGATATCCTTGTTCTTCATGCTAAAAATTATTGGATTCGTCATGGGAGACACCATGGAATACAAAACAGCCACCATGAGATCCAGACATGAGGTTGAGCTGCAGGTGGGTTTAATATAGGCAAACTAGCAGTGCAAACAAACACGGAGACCACAATGAGGTGAAGGATGCAGGTGCAGAAGGTTTTATGCCGGCCCTGCTCAGAGGAGATTCTCAAATCTGTTTTGAAGATCAGAACATAAGACACAATTATAAAATAATGCAGGTTAAGGCAAAGTACACGCTAAAGGCAATAGCCCCAGTTTCACTGAGATATGAGTCATACCAAGCAAGTTTGAGGAGCTGGGGGATTTCACAGAAGAACTGATTCATCTCATTGTCTCCACAGAAGATTGTTGCAAATGTGTTCCCAGTGTGCAGTGCAGAATTGAGAACCCCACTGATCCAGATTTGGACACAAGCTCTCCTGTTCATTATTGACTCGTAGTGCAGTGGTTGGCAGATGGAAATGTACCAGTTGTACGCCATGATGATTATTAAAGAAAGCTCAGCTGTAGTGAAGAAAAGGAAGGGAAAGACTTGGATGACGCATCCGTATAATGAAATGGCCCTGGTGCTCATGAGGGAATTGGCCATGGACTGGGGTCGACAATTGAGATGGAGCCAAGGTCTAGGATGGATAGATTCATTAGGAAGAAATACATGGGTGTGTGAAGATGATGGTCTAGGGCTATGGCTGTGATAATGAGAAGATTCCCAGTCAGGGCTGCCAGGTAAATCCCTAGAAACACCATGAAATGCAAAATCTGCAGCTCCTGAATGTCAGAGAATCCCAGGAGAAGGAACTCAGTCACGGTGATTTGGTTGGACATGTTCTTCCTCTGTACATCATGTGATGGCTGTGAAGGGAAGGACAAGGGCAATGGCCAGGGTTCGGTTGCAGTCACTAAAGTATAGGCCTTGCTGGAGCCCTAGGCATAACTAACAGTATGAACCAAAGGCTGCAAATAAGAAGAGATGTAATAGAATGTATGGGTTTGAAATTATCGTATTATTGGACAATATTTGCATTCCACAGTCTTTCTGAAAGCTCAGTTTCCAGTTAAGCGTGGTAAGAAATATTCTACTTAAATTGTTTTCAAAGGAAAATTGTGTTTTCAATTAATCAAATTTTCATAGAAACTCTCAGGTATCCTCAAATATCTGTCATGGATACTTCATATATATATATATATACACAGGGAAACTGAAAACTCATGTTTTTTGGGTGGATCTAGGCAGAAAAAAAATCAGTTTTCTGCAATTTTTTGCTGAAAATGTTTATTTCTCACTTGCAAAAACATGAAAAATTGGAGATTTTTGGGAAGTCTATGAAAAACCGTTTTTTTTCCCAAAAAAATGCTGATAGGCTCTAGATGGTTGATTGACTTGATAGCAAAAGTCTGAAAGAGTTCCAACCATAATTCAACTTTATGTTCTTAAATTAGCCTGGTATATTAATACTCTAACATATTTAATTGAAATGGCAAACTTACTGTGCTGGTCTTTGTGGAATTTTTCCCAGCTTGTAATTAATTCAAGCCTCCAGTGTTAGGAATCATTGGTCATATCTATCTATCTATCTATCTATCTATCTATCTATCTATGCACCCCCTGCCAGGATTGTTTTGTTATCCCTCTCTCTCATGCCACCATCACTGTACTACTCAGCAGCCATTGTCGTGTCCCTTCGTTGGATGTCCTGAGTTGCTGTGTCTCTCTGCAGTTCCTAGCAGACAGGGATCTACTCCACAAATGGGCAATCCCTGCTCCCCTCCTTGGGTGGGCTTGGCTGAGAGGTGATGGACTAAATGGGATGAGGGACTGAAAGCCTCTCTGAGCTCTAGAGAGGGCCAGGCACAGGAAGGAGGAGAGTGGTGTGGGAAGG
>NC_048311.1:1979996-2000564 GCF_013100865.1 Trachemys scripta elegans | reverse complement strand
CCCAAACAACCCCCCCAGCCCTTAATCCCCTCCCTCCCCTCTCACAACCCTCCAACTCACGGATGCTCTCGGTCCCTGTTCTTCGAGATTCCCCCTCCCATGGCCAGAGCCAATTCTCCATCCAGAGTTCCTGACTCAGCTTCCTCAGAGATCCTGGATGAACCCCTCTGCCCACCAGTCCCCTCCTCGGCTCAGCCCCACTCCCTTGACATGGCCCCAGCCCCATGGAACAGCCCCCCATCCCTGCTTCCTTCTGTCCCACCTCCAAACACCAGATATTCTCTCCTGCTTCTCTCCATTTTCCAACACTGGCCATTACCTCCTTCCCACACCACTCTCCTCCTTCCTGTGCCTGGCCCTCTCTAGAGCTCGGAGAGGCTTTCAGTCCCTCATCCCATTTAGTCCATCACCTCTCAGCCAAGCCCACCCAAGGAGGAGAGCAGGGAGCACCCATCTGTGGAGTAGATCCCTGTGTGCTAGGAACTGCAAAGAGACACAGCAACTCAGGACATCCAGCGAAGGGACACGACAATGGCTGCTGGGTAATACAGTGATGGGGGCATGAGAGAGAGGGATAACAAAACAATCCTGGCCGGGGGTGCATAGATAGGTAGATAGATAGATAGATAGATAGATAGATAGATAGATAGATAGATAGATAGATATGATCAATGATTCCTAACACTGGAGGCTTGAATTCATTGCAAGCTGGGAAAAATTCCACAAAGACCAGCACAGTAAGTTTGCCATTTCAATTAAATATGTTAGAGTATTAATATACAGGGCTAATTTAAGAACATAAATTTGAATTATGGTTGGAACTCTTTAAGACTTTTGCTATCAAGTCAATCAACCATCTCGAGCCTATCAACGTTTAATAAAAAAATAGGTTTTTCATAGACTTCCCAAAAATCTCCAATTTTTCATGTTTTGGCAAGTGAGAACAAACATTTGCAGCAAAAAATTGCAGAAAACTGATTTTTTTCTGCCTAGATGCACCCAAAAAACATGAGTTTTCAATTTCCCTGTGTATATATATATGAAGTATCCGTGAAATATATTTGAGGATACCTGAGAGTTTCTATGAAAATTTAATTAATTGAAAACACAATTTTCCTTTGAAAACAATTTAAGTAGAAAATTTCTTAACACACTTAATTGGAAACTGAGCTTTCAGAAAGACTGGGGAATGCAAATATTGTCCAATAATATGATAATTTCAAACCCATACATTCTATTACATCTCTTCTTATTTGCAGCCTTTGGTTCATACTGTTAGTTATGCCTAGGGCTCCAGCAAGGCCTATACTTTAGTGACTGCAACCGAACCCTGGCCATTGCCCTTGTCCTTCCCTTCACAGCCATCACATGATGTACAGAGGAAGAAAATGTCCAACCAAATCACCGTGACTGAGTTCCTTCTCCTGGGATTCTCTGACATTTGGGAGCTGCAGATTTTGCATTTCATGGTGTTTCTAGGGATTTACCTGGCAGCCCTGACTGGGAATCTTCTCATCATCACAGCCATAGCCTTCGACCATCATCTTCACACACCCATGTAATTCTTCCTAATAAATCTATCCAGCCTAGACATTGGCTCCATCTCCATTGTCGACCCCAGTCCATGGCCAATTCTCTCATGAGCACCAGGGCCATTTCATTATACGGATGCGTCATCCAAGTCTTTCCCTTCCTTTTCTTCACTACAGCTGAGCTTTCCTTAATAATCATCATGGCGTATGACTGGTACATTTCCATGTGCCAACCACTGCACTACGAGTCAATAATGAACAGGAGAGCTTGTGTCCAAATGGTAGCCAGTATCTGGATCAGTGGGGTTCTCAATTCTGCACTGCACACTGGGAACACATTTGCAATAATCTTCTGTGGAGACAAGGAGATGAATCAGTTCTTCTGTGAAATCCCCCAGCTCCTCAAATTTGCTTGGTATGACTCATACCTCAGTGAAACTGGGGCTATTGCCTTTAGCGTGTACTTTGCCTTAACCTGCTTTATTTTATAATTGTGTCTTATGTTCTGATCTTCAAAACAGTGCTGAGAATCCCCTGTAAATGGGGCCAGCATAAAGCCTTCTCCACCTGCTCCCTCACCTCATTGTGGTCTCCGTGTTTGTTTGCACTGCTAGTTTTGCTTATATTAAACCCACCTCCAGCTCAATCTCATGTCTGGATCTCATGGTGGCTGTTTTGTTTTCCATGGTGCCTCCTATGATGAATCTGATAATTTTTAGCATGAAGAACAAGGATATCAGTGCTGCCATGTGGAAAATGATTAGGTCAAGGCTATTCTCCAAAAAATAAAATGGCCATCTTTCTACCATGACCATTGTCTCATTCTGTGTTTCTTTATAAATATAATAAACTCTTGACATTATTGTCTCCATGAGAACTTAACGTTCAATCCATTTATGCACACTGAGGTATTTACACTGGTAAATACCTAGAAAAACTCCACTCAGGTCAATGGAGTTACTATAAATTTACGCCTGTATAAATACCCTGTATTCACACAGTGGACAATGTCAGATGCCTCAGAGAGAATGAACAGAACAGGAGAATTATTGAGTGACCCATCCTGTCTTGTCCAATTCCAGAATCTGGCAGTCAGAGGCTTAGGGACACCCAGAGCACAGGGTTCCATCCCTGACCCTCTTGGTTAATAGCCATTGATGGATCTATCCTCCATGAACTTATCATGTCTAGCTATCCATCCATTCCCATATATACCCCTCCATCTATTGATCGATTGATCTGTCTGAGGCTTTTGTACTGCCACCCATCACCATGGTATCAGAGCACTTTCCACATAAAATCAGTTACCATATCAGATTCACACATGGGGTCTCTGCCTCTTCTGTGGTAGAGAATTAGTCTGTTCTGTCATATCAGTATTTGGCTATCTATTAGATTCCACCTCGTGACATACCAGAGCTTAACAACTAAAATCTTGTACTCATATTTTTCAATGCAGTCAAGTGTCCATAGGCACCAATCTCTTGTTAGAATTAATTGAAATTAATCTAACCATATGTAACGATGTGGCCTCTGGCAGGACACAACTGAGAGTATCAATTCAGGACAAATTGCTTAAAGCAGGGCAATTACAGCCCAAAGCTGGAGTTCCTTTACTATTAAGGCACCAAACCAGCCCAACAGAGAGGACTTTGGTTTTACCCCACTGGCTAACCATAAGTCACACAAGCAATTCCCTTAGACACTCCAGTTTCCCAATATCACCACCAGCATAACTCTTTACCTGGATGACTCGTTATGAGAATCAATATCCGAGTAAAAGAAGAATCGTTCTGCCGATCTTTATGTCTAAGGAAAAAAAATACAAACACATTCTAAATCTTAAACTTTATCAGACTCAGTAAGATCTGAATCAAACAGCTTTTCACACTCCACTGGATGTTGCAGCCAGGTTACAGTTCTTAATACACAGGCTGAATTCCCTTCTCAGACCAACCTCCCCAGTTCAAAGTCTTTGTCTTCCCAGCATTCTTGTTGCCTCTAGAGTAGGTGGGGGAGGAGAGATGTGGTCTCATGATGCCACTGTCCCTTATTTTATACTCTCAAGTCATGTCCCTGGAAAAATACTGGGCCAGACATGTCCTGGTGGGCCTTGATGAGTCACAGAGTTGAGCAATTCCCATTGTGTGGTTCTTGCGAAACTGCCTGTTACAAAATTGTAGACCTCTTGTTTATAATTCCCCGGCTGGTCAATGGTTAGTGATGGTCGTTTCATGCTCGCCTGGGTGTGGGTTACCTCCTATGTTGTCACAGTGGGCGACTCCCAGACTCCTAATATACTTCAATAACAACCATATAACAAAATCTGATAATGACATATACAATGATGATATACATATTTTGACAGAAGAATGAGTTTCAGCAGATCATGACCTTACATATGATACGTTACAAGACATGCTTTGTATGAAATATCACAAGCAAATACAAAAGATGAATATGGGGGTTACAGTGGGCTACTTTGAGGTACAGTGCGTCACAGGCTCATTGCTTCAATCACACAAAATGAGCTTCCCCTTCGATTTACAAAGTGTAAATGCTGCCACATATTTGTATTCAGCCGCATTTACTGACTGCTTTGCTCAAGGCTTCCTTGACCTCTCTGTTTCTCAAACTGTAGATGAGGGGGTTTACCAGGGGAGTTAGAACCATGAAGCAAAGAGAGAGCACTTTCTTCAGATCTCTGAGTGTATCATGTCTCGGTAGCATGTAGACAATGAATATGGTTCCATAGAAAATTGTCACCACAGTGAGGTGAGAGGAGCAGGTGGAAAAGGCCTTTTGTCTCCCGGTGGTGGAAGGGATTCTCAGGGTACTGGCAAGGATAAACGCGTAGGAAGTCAGGGCTAGTAGGAATGGAGGCAGGGTGAATATGGAGATTATTATGAAATCCACCAACATGCTCAGGTGTGTGTCACTGCAGGAGAGTTCCATTAGTGGGATGGGATCACAATAGATAGGTCAATTTCATTTGGGCCTCAGAATATTTGCTGTGATATGAATAATATTAAGAAGGTACTGGCCAAACAACCATTTAACCATGACCCAGCAACTAGCTGGAGGCGAAACCTGTTACAGGCTGAAATTTTAAGGCTAAATGTAGATTTCAGAGCAAAGTGCCAGGAGTCTCAGTCCAAGGAAAGAACATTGCTACCCATGTAGACCTCCCTCTGCCATATCAGAGCAATGACTAATATAACAGTCCATATCCCTGGTACAGAATTGGTCTGATCTGTCATATCAGACCTTGGCTATCTATCATATCCCATCTCGTGACATACCAGAGCTTAACAATGAGGCTTAACTTCTATATTTCAAGTCTGTCAATAGCCAGAATAATGCCAGTTCTTAGGAGTCAAAGCCAATAAGTACATCAGCTAAAATCTTGGACTCAGATTTTTCATTGCAGTCTAGTGTCCATATACACTGATCTCTTGTTGGAATGAATGGAAATTAATCTATCTATGTGGAATGACGCAGCCTCTGGCAGGACACTACTGAGAGTATCAATTCAGGATAAAATTGCTTTGAGCAGGGCAGTTACAGCCCAAAGATGGAGTTCCTTTACTATTAAGGGATGCCAAATCAGCCAAAAAGAGAGGACTTTGGTTTAACTCACTGGCTAACCATAAGTCACACAAGCAATTCCCTTAGACACTCCAGTTTCCCAATATCACCACCAGCATCACTCTTTATGTGGATGACTGGTTATGAAAACCAATATCCCAGTAAAAGAAGAAAGATTCTCCTGATTCCAGAGGACCAAGCCCCAGACCCTGATCAATATACACATCAGAGCTTAGCCACAAATCACGCTTAACAATGATGCTTAAGTTCTATATTTCACTTCTGTCAATAGCCAGAACCATGCCAGGTCGTAGGAGTCAAAACCAATAAGTACATCAACTAAAATCTTGGACTCAGATTTTTCATTGAAGTCTAGTTTCCATATGTATTGATTTCTTGTTATAAATAATGGAAATTAATCTAACTATATGGAATGATGTGGCCTCCTGCATTAGGTTGCCTCACACTCTGAGGAGAGGGCCCTGCATGCAGTAGAACTGTCCAAGACACCTGCGGCTGGCCAGATACTGTGTCCTGAGAACTAGTCCTCTTGGGAGGTGCATTCATTGCAATCAGTTTTAGGGATAATCATTGTAACAGGTTCCCTCCCTCTGAACTGCTCTGTGCAGCTGGCAGCAGCAAAGCAACTTCTGCCCTGCAGGGTCACATGCCGAATCCCTCCTCGGTGACCGTTTCACAGACCGGACCCCAGAAATGGCCTAAGTTCTTTGAGTGCCCTGGCAAACTCCCAGCTGGGTCTGGACAGTCCCAATATCCCTGTCATGTGAGTCTACCTCTTTGTTTGCCCAACCACCCTGCCTCCAACGGCCCTGTGAGCCTGGTGCTGTTGCTTTGCTGGAGCTGGTCACAGCCAGGTTTAGTTCAGATAAGAGCTATAATGTGTCCAGAGGTCATTGCTGGTGCCTGGCTGTTCATGAAAGGATAGTGGACGTGCACCGGCCCTTGTAATCTGAGCAGATTCCCCAAGCATTTTAGACAAACTCACTGGTTAAGATTAAAGATTAAAATAAGTTTATTAGCTACAGAAAGATAGTTACCTAACACTTATAATCACTTAAAAGCTATCTCTGAACTTTATGCCTAAGAAATAAAAAGTAAACACACATTCTAAATCCTAAATTTCATCAGACTCACTAAGATTTGAATCAAAAAGCTTTTCTCACCCCACTGGATGCTGCAGCCAGGTTACAGTTCTTAATACACAGGCTGAATGCCCTTCCCAGCTTGGGACCAACCTCCCCAGTTCAAAGTCTTTGGCTTCGCAGCATTCTTGTCGCCTCCAGAATAGGTGGGGGAGGAGAGAGGTGGTCTCATGATGCCGCTGTCCCTTATTTTATACTGTCAATTCATGTCCCTGGAAAAATACTGGCCCAGACATGTCCTGGTGGGCTTTGCTGAGTCACAATGTTGAGCAACTGCCATTGTGTTACAGAATTGTAAAACTTTCGTTTACAATTCCCATGCTGGTCAATGGGTGGTGATGGTCATTTAACATCTGCCTGTGTGTGGGACAGCTCCTAAGTTGTCACTGGAGAACTAAAAGTGGGCAACTCCCAAACTTCCAACATATTTCAACAACAACCATATAACAAAAACTCATAACACCATATACAATGATGATATACATATTTTGACAGAACAATGAGTTTCAGCAGATCATGACCTTTCATATATACCTTACAAGGCATGTTTTTTATGAAATAACACAACCATATACAAAAGATGAATACGGGGGTTACAGGATGCTATTTTGAGCTACAGTGCATTGCTTCAACAAGCAGGCAGCTTTCAAAACCTCAGGCTAAATTATTATCTCAGAGTCTCTGCATGTTTTTTTGGTGAAAACTACATTTACTGACTGCTTTTCTCAGTGCTTCCTTGACCTCTCTGTTTCTCAGGCTGTAGATGAGGGGGTTTACCAGGGGAGTAAGGACCGTGAAGCAAACAGAGAGCACTTTCTTCAGCTCTCTCAGTGTATCACGTTTCGGTAGCATGCAGACAATCATTATGCTTCCATAGAAAATTGTCACCACAGTGAGGTGAGAGGAGCAGGTGGAAAAGGCCTTTTTTCTCCCAGTGGTGGAAGGGTTGATTCTCAGGATACTGCCAAGGATAAACACATAGGACATCAGGGTTAGTAGGAATGGAGGCAGAGTGAATATGGAGACTATTATCAAATCCACCAATATGCTCAGGTGAGTGTCACTGCAGGAGAGTTCTATCAGTGGGATGGGATCACAATAGAAATGGTCAATTTCATTCGGGACACAGAATACTAACTGTGCTAGGAATAAGACAAAGATTGTAAGAGCCAAACAACCATTTAACCATGACCCAGCAGCCAGCTGGAGGCAAAACCTGTTATTCATAAGAGTTGAATAGTGCAGGGGTTTACATATCGCTAAATACCGTTCATAGGACATTGCTGCTAGGAGATAGCATTCCGTAGATGCCAGAGAGCCAGTGAAATACAGTTGTGTGATGCAGCCACTCACTGAGATGGTTCTGTCCCCAGTCAGCAGACTGGCCAGTAACCTGGGCAGGATGGTGGAAGTGTAGCAGATCTCCAAGTAGGACAAGTTGCCCAGAAAAAAGTACATGGGGGTGTGAAGGTGCTGATCAGTCACAACAAGCACCACGATGAGAGTGTTCCCAGCCATGGTTGCCATGTAGATCACTAGGAACATTAGAAAGAGAAGAATTTGAAGGTCAGGGAGATCCCCGAATCCCAGGAGGATTAGTTCTGTGACAGTCGTTTCATTTCTCCAATCTGTGTCTGCCATGGGTTGAGTCAAGGAACAAAAATACAAACTGAGCAATTGAATTGGAAGAACATAGCATTAAAAGTTAATCAAGTCTTGTGAATTAATACCAAAAATATTGAGAATATTCCCTTCCTCTCCTGGTTACAGGCTGAAATTTTAAAACTAAATGTAGACTTCAGAGCAAAGTGCCAAGAGTCCCAGTCGGAGGACAAAACATTCGTACATATGTAGACCTCCCTCTGCCATATCAGAGCAATGACTAATATAACAGTCTATATCTCTGGTAGAGAATTGGTGTGATCTGTCATACCAGACCTTGGCTAGCAATCATATTCCATCTTGTGACATACCAGTGTTTAACAATGATGCTTAAGTTCTATATTTCACTTCTTTCAATATCCAGAACCATGCCAGGTATTAGGAGTCAAAACCAATAAGTACGTCAACTAAAATCTTGGACTCAGATTTTTCATTGAAGTCTAGTTTCCATATGCATTGATCTCTTGTTAGAAATAATGGAATGATGCGGCCTCTGGCAGGACACAACTGAGAGTATCAATTCATGATAAAATTGCTTTGAGCAGGGCAGTTACAGCCCAAAGCTGGAATTCCTTTACCATTAAGGCACCAAACCAGCCAAACAGAGACGACTTTGGTTTAACTCACTGGCTAACCATATGTCACACAAACACTCCAGTTTACCAGTATCACCACCAGCACCGCTCCTTATGTGGATGACTGGTTATGAAAACCAATATCCCAGTAAAAGTAGAAAGATTCTCCTGATACCAAAGGACCAAGCCCCAGACCCAGGTCAATATACAAATCAGATCTTACCCACAAATCACGATGTTGCCAATCCTTTAGAATCTAAAATCTAAAGGTTTATTCATAAAAAGAAAGAAATATAGATGAGAGCTAAAATTGGTTAAATGGAATCAATTACATACAGTAACGGCATAAGCTCTTATTTCAGGCTTTTAGCTGTGATGGAATTAACTGCAGATTCAAATCAAGTCCCTGGAGTACATCCACAGCTTGGATTGGTCATTCAGTCCTAGTTCAGAACTTCAGTTTGTAGCAAAGTTCCTCCAGAGGTGAGAAGCAGGATTGAAGACAAAATGGAGATGATGCAGCTGCCTTTTGTAGTCCTTTTGCCATGTGGCTTGTTCTTCCTTTGTCTCAGATACAAGCTACCCAGCACATGGCAATGGAAAACCTTAGAGTTGTGTCTATAGGCATATTCCTGTATGTCTTTCTGAGTCACAAGGTGTATCTGCCTTCTTTCAATGGGTCAGTTGTATAGCTGATGGTTCTTAATGGGTCATCAAGCAGGCCAGGCTGATGCAAATTGTGTGGGGTGTCACCCAAAAGCATAGCACAAGTTTGAAGTACAGACAGTACAGAGCCAATACTTATAACTTTAAATACAAACATGATACATGCAAACAGGAAGCATAATCATAACCAGCAAATCATAACCTCCTCATAGACACCTTACTTAATCTCCCTTATACAAGATTTGGTGCCACTACAGAATCTTGGTTGCAACAATGGTCTATACAGTCACAGTTTGTGTCAATAATGTCACAACATATATCCTGGTATATTCAGCATTTCAATGCCCTATAGGAAAAGGAACAATTTACATCCCCTCACAAAAGATCAGTTTATGTTGTAAATTACGAAGTGGAGTAAATTCTCCCCTAGTTGCTGCGGTGGTGATGGTGACGTGGTCAGGAACTGGCAATGCCTTTTCTGTTTCCTGATGTTGACTATGTAGCAGAAATAAAATACAGCTCTTTGGATAGTGGATCTTAGGAAGGGATAAAACCAGGCTGATGTTCAACCCTAACTGGGGAGTGACCCACCCCACTCCATACTGATTGTAGGATGATAATATAAGAACAAGAAAGGCACTGGGGGGAAGACTCTGTCCCTGAACTCAGAGTCTAGAAACAATCTGGCATTTGTCATCTGGGCTAGTAAGACTCTATCAGCATTCACCACCCCATTGAGGCGCACAGTGAGCCACATTCTCAGCTGGTGTAAATCAAGGTAGCTCCATTTGTGTCAGTGGGGCAGATCCCCAACTGAGGACCTGTCACCAGACATGGATCTCAATCTCCATCTCTGTGAAATGGTGCTATGAACGCTGACTGGCACTGCTGTGGGAAGGTGAAGCTAAAACTGTTAATATTCACCTGAAGAAGAGCTCTGTGTAGCTCAAAAGCTTCTCTCCTCCACCAACAGGAGTTAGTGCAATATAAGGTATTACAACACCACCTTGTCCATCTAATATTCACAAAGCACATTCATGCCCCTGTTTTTTCATGGTAAAGGCAGTCAGGAAGATGGTGCTCACCTGTAACCACAGAATAGCCCAAGCTTGAAGCAATGAGCTCTTATTTCTCAGGGCGTGGCCGCCAGGATGTAGGTTCGTCAGCTGAGGTTCTTGTTTCTCTTCTTTCTGCAGAAACTGGATTTTCTCAGTGAAGAGACCTGCAGTTACCTGAAGGAATGAGCAGGTACATTTCATCTACTTTTTGAAAATGAGCTTCTCCTTCTATTTAAAAAGTGTAAATGCTGCTTCATATTTGTATTCGGTCTTTTCTCTTTTTAATATGGTTCCACTTCAACCTTTCTCCCACTAGGTTCATTTTGTATCTCCAAAGATTTGTAGCTAACGATGCCCAATGGGATTTGTACAGCGTGACTAGTATAATTGCAATTTTTTTTTAATCTAATGAACATATGTGTAAAATATTTGAGATCATGAACAAACACCAGCTTACATTTTTGGAATATGCCTGTCCAAGGTGATGGCCTGTTATAATGTACTTACACTGCCCCTTTATTAATATTCAATATATGCTGCCGTCTAGTGGGCATTTCTGAAAATAGCTGCCCATATATCACCCTTACAACATGTTTTCACTTAGGGAAGAAAAAAGAAATGCACAAATACAGAATGGGGGATAACTGGCTTGGCAGCAGAACTTCTGAGAAGAATCTAGGAATTCTGGTGGGTCACAAACTCAACATCAGTCAGCAATGAGATGCTGTTTCAAAAAAAGCAAATGCAATTTTAGTTTTCATTAACAGAGACATAGCATGCAAGTCTCGGGAGGTGACAGTACCGTTCTGCTGGGCTCTGGTTAGGCCTCAGCTGGAGACTGTGTCCAATTTTGGTCACAAATGTATAGAAAAGATGTAAAGAAACTGTAAAGGATCCAAAGGTGAGCGACAAAGATGGTCAAAGGGATGGAATGCAGCCATATGAGCAAAGGCTGAAGGAACTGGGTGTGTTTAGTTTGGAAAAAGAGGATATTAAGGGGGGGATATGATAGTGGTCTTCAAATACTTGAAAAGCTGCCATAAAAAAGATGGAGAAAAGTTGTTCTCTCTTGCCACAGTGAGCAGGATAAGATGCGATCGCCTGAAACTGCAGCATAGCAGATTTAAATAAAATCTCAGGAAAAACTGTAAGAACAGTAGGAAAATGGAACAGATCGCCTGGTAGGGTGACCAGATGTCCCGTTTTTAAAGGGACAGTCCCGTTTTTTGGGACATTTTCTTATACAGGCACCTATTACCCGCCACCCCCTGTCCTGTTTTGTCACAGTTGCTATCTGGTCACCCTATCGCCAGGGGAAGTCGTGGAATCTTGTTCACTGGAAGTTTTCAAAAGGAGGTTGGACAGCCAATAATCTTGGATGGCTGAGACTCAACAAATCCTCCATCTTGGCAGGGGGTTAGACTAGATGACCCTTGCGGTCCCTTCTAACCCAATGGTTCTATGCTGCCACCTAGTGTCCATTTTACTGTATAACTTTCCCATTATTTTGTTGGCTAGTGAAATGTATTGGTTACTAGTCATTATTTCTGACCACCCCCCCTTTCATTTCCTGTACTCTGCTGCCATCTAATGTCGATTTCCCAGCATGACAACCTTTTACTCTGCTCTCCACTAGAGGATTCTTCTTCCTATAGCTGCCTCTTTCCCATTTTTGACTCTCATGTCACCTGGTGGACGTTATTTAGTATAACAGCCCATAACTTACTCAATAATATCTGATACTATCCACAGTTCATTACATAGTGTAGAGTTCCTTTTCTCTTCAATGCTCTTTCCCCACTACTTATGCATCATTATACAGCTTCACCTCCCTTTCCACTTCCCTCTGTTGGTCATTTGGAAACATAATTACGTCTTTCTTGCCCTTCCACTTTGGCTGCTGTCCATTGTCCATTGGGCTGCACCTCTCCCATTCCTCTGCCCTCTAGTGCCCCTACACAGCATAACTATATGTTTCCTCATTACTTATCCATTGCTAGGTGTCAAGACTCCTTCCCCACTCTGAACTTTAGGGTACAGATGTGGGGGCCTGCATGAAAACTTCTAAGCTTAACTACCAGCGTAGATCTGGTCCACTGCCACCACTCCCAATGTGCTAATTCCCTTCCCTGGGTAGCCTTGAGAGACTCTTCACCAATTCCCTGGTGAATACAGATCCAAACCCCTTGGATCTTAAAACAAGGAGAAATTAACCATCCCCCCTCCTCTCTCCCACCAACTCCTGGTGGATCAAGATTCAACCCCCTTGGATCTAAAAAATAGGGAAAATCAATTAGGTTCTTAAAAAGAAGGCTTTTAATTAAAGAAAAAGGTAAAAATAATCTCTGTAAAATCAGGATGGAAAATAACATTACAGGATAATCAAACTTAAAGAGCCCAGAGGACCCCCCTCTAGCCTTAGGTTCAAAGTTACAGCAAACAGGGGTAAACACCCTAGTAAAAGGTACATTTACAAGTTGAGAAAACAAAGATAAAACTAACAAGCCTTGCCTGGCTGTTTACTTGCAAGTTTGAAATATGAGAGACTTGTTCAGAAATATTTTGAGAGCCTGGATTGATGTCTGGTCCCTCTTAGTCCCAAGAGCGAACTCTCCCCAAAACAAAGAGAACAAACAAAAACCTTCCCCCGACCAAGATTTGAAAGTACCTTGTCCCCTTATTGGTCCTTTGGGTCAGGTGTCCACCAGGTTACCTGAACTTCTTAACCCTTTACAGGTAAAAGGATTTTGGAGTCTCTGGCCAGAAGGGATTTTATAGTATGGTACACAGGAAGGCTGTTACCCTTCCCTTTATAGTTATGACACGCCCCCCAAATCACAGATAGTGTTGGACAGCTGGTTCCACACTGCATGTGATTTCTTCTTGGAGCTCTAGGAGAAAACAGAGTTAATAAGACACATGCACCTTTAGACATACTACTGCTTATATAAAAAGTAACAATATGTCCCACATTCCAAGAACAATTTTTAACCAGTTGATTCTGGGAAACTTTCCCGGGAGAGTGTATCAGCCACTTTGTTAGAAGCTCCTGAAATGTGTTGTATTTTAAAATCAAAATCTAAAGCTAAACTCCACCGAAAAAAATTGTTGTTATTCCCCTTGGCGGTATGAAGCCACTGTAGTGGAGCATGGTCTGTTTGTAGTTGGAAACGCCATCCCCAAACGTATGGGCGTAGCTTTTCCAGTGTATACACAATGGCGTAGCATTCCTTTTCGCTGATTGACCAGTGGCTTTCCCTCTCAGACAATTTCTTGCTGAGAAACACGACAGGATGGAATTCTTGATCCGGTCCTTCCTGCATTAAAACTGCTCCCACACCCCGCTCGGACGCATCTGTGGTTACTAGGAATGGTTTGTCAAAGTCTGGGGCCCTTAGCACAGGGTCAGACATGAGTGTCGCCTTAAGCTGGTTAAAGGCCTTTTGACACTCGTCAGTCCACTGAACTGCATTTGGCTGTTTCTTTCTGGTTAGGTCTGTTAGTGGGGCGGTGATTTGGCTGCAGTGTGGTACAAATCGCCTATAATACCCGGCCAAGCCTAAGAAGGATTGGACCTGTTTCTTTGACTTTGGAACCGGACACTTTTGGATAGCATCCACTTTGGCCTGTAGGGGATTTATAGTTCCTTGACCCACCTGGTGCCCCAGGTAAGTCACTTTGTTTTGGCCTATTTAACACTTTTTAGCCTTAACAGTTAGTCCTGCCTCCCTGATGCGCTTGAAGACTTTTTCCAGGTGCTCCAGGTGTTCTGCCCATGACTCAGAAAAAATGGCCACATCATTGAAGTAGGCAACGGCAGATTCTCCCAATCCTGCTAGGAGACCATCTACAAGTCTTTGGAAGGTAGTGGGTGCATTTCTCAGCCCGAAAGGGAGTACATTGAATTTATGCACCCGTGCCTGGGTGACAAAGGCTGACCTTTCCTTGGCGGGTTCATCTAGTGGTACTTGCCAGTACCCCTTGGTTAAGTCTAAGGTAGAGATGAATTGGGCATGTCCCAATTTCTCCAATAGCTCATCTGTGCGTGGCATTGGATAGTTGTCAGGACGAGTTACAGCATTTAGCTTACGGTAGTCCTTGCAAAAGCGTATTTCCCTATCTGGTTTGGGAACTAGAACCACTAGAGATGCCCATGCACTCTTAGAGGGGTGGAATATACCCATCTGTAGCATGTCCTGGATCTCCCTTTTTATAGCTGTTTGGGCTTGAGGTGACTCCCGGTAAAGGTGGGGTTCTAATTGGGTGAGCATTACCTGTGTCAATGGATTGGTATGCCCGTTCGGTCCATCCTGGGGTGGCTGAGAACATTGGCACAAAGCTAGTGCACAGCTCCTTGATCTGCTGCTGCTGCAGACGTCAAAGTGTCGCAGAGAGGTTCACCTCTTCCATGCCACCATTACTTTTTCCTTCATCGTAGACACCTTCAGGCCACTCCGTGTCATCTGTTTCCTGGGCTGTAAACTGGGAAACCTTTAGTTCTCTGGAATAAAAGGGCTTAAGAGAATTAACATGGTATACCTTAGGCTTTATGTTGGAGGTGGGGGAGGCTATGAGATAGTTAACAGCTCCTAGGCACTCCTGGACCGTGAATGGTCCTTCCCACGACGCTTCCATTTTATGGGCCTGGAGCGCCTTTAAGACCATGACTTGGTCTCCTACTTTGAAGGACCATTCTCTGGAATGTTTATCATACCAGGCCTTTTGCTCTTTCTGAGCATCCTTTAGGTTTTCTTTAGCAAGGGCTAAAGAGTGTCAGAGGGTGCTTTGTAGGTTGCTTACAAAGTCTAGAATGTTAGTTCCTGGAGAAGGCATAAATCCCTCCCATTGCTGCTTCACCAACTGTAATGACCCCTTACACTCGGGGCTATACACATGTTCAAATGGTGAAAACCCTAAACTGGGATGTGGTACAGCCCTGTAGGCGAAAAGCAACTGCTGCAACACTAGGTCCCAATCATTGGAGTGTTCATTTATGAATTTCCGTATCATGGCCCCCAAAGTTCTATTAAACCTCTCCACCAGGCCATTGGTTTCATGGTGGTAAGGGGTGGCAACCAAGTGATTCACCCCAAGAGCTTCCCACAGGTTTTTCATGGTCCCTGCCAGGAAATTAGTTCCAAAATCTATAAGGATGTCGGAGGGCCAACCTACTTTGGCAACAATGTCTGTTAATGCTTGGCACACACTTTTAGCCCTTGTGTTGCTTAAAGGTATTGCTTCCGGCTATCGGGTAGCAAAATCAATGAAAGTCAGTATGTACTGCTTTCCTCTGGGTGTCTTCTTTGGGAAAGGACCCAGTATATCCACAGCTACTCGCTGAAATGGGACCTCAATTATGGGTAGTGGCTGGAGAGGGGCTTTGATCTGGTCTTGGGGCTTTCCCACTTGTTGGCTCAATGCACAAGACCGGACATAATTAGCAACGTCCTTGCCCATTCCCTCCCAGTGGAAGGACTTCCCCAACCGGTCTTTGGTTCTGTTCACCCCAGAATGGCCACTGGGATGATCATGGGCTAAACTCAAGAGCTTTACCCGATACTTAGTGGGAACTACCAACTGTCTTTGAGGATGCCAGTCTTCCTGGTGCCCACCAGAAAGACTCTCCTTGTATAGAAGTCCTTGTTCTACAACAAACCGGGATCGGTTAGAAGAGCTGAGAGGCGGTGGGGTGCTCCGAGCCGCCGCCCAAACTTTCTGAAGGCTGTCATTTGCTTCCTGCTCGGCCTGGAACTGTTCCCTTGATGCTAGAGACATCAGTTCCTCCTTGGACTGTGGACTGGGGCTTGGTCCCTCTGGAAGCGATGCAGGTGATGGGACTGTTTCCGTTGACTGTGAACCACTGTCTGCTGGTGCACTATGTTGTATTTCAGGCTCTGGCTGAGCCTCTTGGGTAGGGTTATCTGCTGCTTCTGTCAGTTCAGACTTGCTGGTGCCCTCTGGCTTTAGAGTTGTAGATGGTGTGACGTTTTGCAGTCTATATGGTTTTATAAAAACTTGATAATAAGTCAATATAATGTAACTGAGATAGTTTTAGAGAAAATACGGTAATAAGTGAATGTAACGTAACTGGGATATGCTTCGTGCAAAAGGTCTCTTGTAAGGTATCATTACAAAGCTTATAATCTACTAAGTGTGATCATCTGATTTGTATAAATGTACCACTCTTGTATCTAAAACTAGAAATATAAAATGTAACTCTGGGGGCCTATTGTAATTGTGTAAAGTGTGGACCATTAATGATGGTTTGGAATCTTGATGACTCCCATTGTCTGCAGATGGCTGTCTTTACCTGTGAGTCTCCCTGTATATGTGTGTGCTGGCAAGTGAGTAATGAAGTCTTGCAGTGACATGTGATCATGTCACCTGAACTGGAATCCATCTTTAACCTGGTGCTTTTCCAGTGAGGGGGGATGGAAACCCAGAGAGACAAAGAGTTCCCGCCTTATGCAAAAGATATATAAAGGGGGGAAGAGAACAGAGAGGGGGAGAAGCCATCATGACGAATCCCCTAGCTACCACCTGAGCTGCAACAAGAGCTGTACCAGGGGAAAGAATTGTGCCCAGGCCTGGAAGGTGTCCAGTCTGAGAAAAACTTACTGAAACATTTCTGAGGGTGAGATTATCTGTATTTAGTTTGATTAGGCATAGATTTGCGCATTTTATTTTATTTTGCTTGGTGACTTACTTTGTTCTGTCTGTTACTACTTTGAACCACTTAAATCCTACTGTCTGTATTTAATAAAATCACTTTTTATTTAGTAATTTACTCAGAGTATGTATTAATACCTGGGGGAGCAAACAACTGTGCATATCTCTCTATCAGTGTTATAGAGGGCGAACAATTTATGAGTTTGCCCTGCATAAGCTTTATGCAGGGTAAAACGGATTTATCTGGGTTTAGACCCCATTGGGAGTTGGGCATCTGAGTGCTAAAGACAAGCACGCTACTGCGAGCTGTTTTCAGGTAAACTTGCAGCTTTGGGACAAGTGATTCAGACCCTGGGTCTGTGTCTGGAGCCAGACGGGAGTGTCTGGCTCAGCAAGACAGGGTGCTGGAGTCCTGAGCTGGCAGGGAAAACAGGAGCAGGGGTAGTCTTTGCACATCGGGTGGCAGCTCCCAAGGGGGTTTCTGTGATCCAACCCGTCACAGATGGGTTTGCAAATGCTGTACTCAGTGCTGGCAATGGTTTTGGCGCTGGTTGTGTTGCCAGTTCCGGTTCTGGGACTGGCCTTGGCTGGGTCTCTGGGATTGGATCCACTACGGCTGTTGCAGTCGTTAGCAGGGGATCCGGTTCCACCACCTTTGTCTGGCTCTCTGGTAACACAGACGGGGCCCTGGGGGACGGCTCAGGAGCAGGGATGGGGATGAAAGCTTGCTTAACCTGGCTGCGGGTGACTATTCCCACCCTCTTGGCTAGCTTCACATGGTTGGCCAAGTCTTCCCCAGCAGCATGGGGATGGGATAATTGTCATAGACTGCAAAAGTCCACATTTCTGACCAGCCCTTGTACTGAACATGCAACTTGGCTGTAGGCAAGGTTACAGAGTGTGACATGAAGGGTTGACTTGTCACCGGAGCCTCCGGGTTGATGAGTTTGGGGTCCAGTAGGGATTGGTGGATAGTTGATACTTGTGCCCCAGTGTCCCTCCACATGATAACCTTCTTTCCTCCCACTCTCAAGGTTTCCCTTCGCTCTGAGGGTACGAGAGAGGTATCTGGGCCTGGGGATCTTTGGTGTGATTGTGGTGTAATGAACTGTAATTGGTTGGGGATCTTGGGGCAGTGGGTCTTTATATGTCCCAGTTCATTACATTTAAAACATCGCCCTGCTAAGGTATCACTGGGGTGACGTTGGTTCGTGGAAACTGGTTTGGTGGGGTGAGAAGGCATCTGGGGTTTCCCTTGGGAGGTAGGTGAGACCTTGGGTTGTCCCCGGTGGTAAGGTTTTGTTTCGGGTTGCCCCTTCTGATATTCGCTCCAACAGCTATTCATTTTTTTCTTTTCTGCCACCTCCACCCATTTGGCTTCAATCTCCCCTGCCTCGGTTACAGTTTTGGGCTTCCCATCTAGTATGTACCTTTCTATTTCCTCAAGAACACCCTCTAAAAACTGCTCCATTTGCATTAGGAAGGGCAACTCTTCTGTAGATTTAACATTTGCTCCTGATATCCAGGCCTGCCAATTTTTCCCAATGTGGTAGGCATGTCGGATAACTGACACGTCTGGTTTCCACCTTAGGGCTCTGAACCGCCGATGGGCATGCTCGGGTGTTAGCCCCATTCGGATTCTGGCCTTGATTTTAAAAAGTTCATATCTGTTCATGTGTTCCTTAGGCATTTCAGCTGCCACCTCTGCTAAGGGTCCACTGAGCTGCAGCCTCAGCTCTACCATGTACTGGTCTGGAATGATGCTGTATTCAAGGCAGGCCCTTTCAAAGTTTTCTAAGAAGGCCTCAGTATCATTGCCTGCCTTGTAGGTGGGGAATTTTCTGGGATGGGAAGCGGTACCTGGAGAGGGGTTGCTAGGGTTGGCTGGTATATCCGGCCTAGCCCTTGCTAATTCCAGTTCATACTTCCTCTCTCTTTCCCTCTCCTCCATAGCTCTCTTGTGGGCAGCCTCCTCTGCCTTAATTTCTAATTGTTTTAGTTCCATCCATCTCTTATGTTCCTTTTCTTTTTCTGTTGCTTCCAGTCTAGCCAGTTCTAGTTTGTTAGCTGCTTCACTGGTAGTCATTTCCCTGCTTTCTTGTGCTGGGCCACACCCCTCTGCAGTTCACTGAAACTGGGATGCACTCAGCTCAGGGCTGCCTTAAGTAACAGAGACTTTCTAACTAGCTATACCAGAGAGGTAGAAAGAAAAAAAAAACCAGTTCAGCTTGTAAATTCCTTTTGCCAGCTGTTTGCTCACTGCTTGAACCCTTCTCTTAACAAAGACCCTTGTTAAAAAAACTTAACACCTCTGCATTCAGTCAAGGATAGATAGGATATGCATCTACCTTCAGCTCTGCTTTCCAAGCAGCTAGAAAGGAGAAAAAGAAATCTTACTGGCTTTTGGTTTAAAATGATCCGACCGCTCTGCCACCATGTCAAGGCTCCTTCCCCACTCTGAACGTTAGGGTACAGATGTGGGTGTCTGCATGAAAACTTCTAAGCTTAACTACCAGCTTAGATCTGGTCCACTGCCACCACTCCCAATGTGCTAATTCCCTTCCCTGGGTAGCCTTGAGAGACTCTTCACCAATTCCCTGGTGAATACAGATCCAAACCGCATTGGATCTTAAAACAAGGAGAAATTAACCATCCCCCCTCCTCTCTCCCACCAACTCCTGGTGGATCAAGATTCAACCTCCTTGGATCTAAAAAATAGGGAAAATCAATCAGGTTCTTGAAAAGAAGGCTTTTAATTAAAGAAAAAGGTAAAAATCATCTCTGTAAAATCAGGATGGAAAATAACATTACAGGGTAATCAAATTTAAGGAGCCCAGAGGACCCCCCCTCTAGCCTTAGGTTCAAAGTTACAGCAAACAGAGGTAAACACCCTAGTAAAAGGTACATTTTCAAGTTGAGAAAACAAAGATAAAACTACCACACCTTGCCTGGCTGTACTTACAAGTTTGAAATATGAGAGACTTGTTCAGAAAGATTTTGAGAGCCTGGATTGATGTCTGGTCCCTCTTAGTCTCAAGAGCAAACTCTCCCCAAAACAAAGAGCACAAACAAAAGCCTTCCCCTGACCAAGATTTGAAAGTATCTTGTCCCCTTATTGGTCCTTTGGGTCAGGTGTCCGCCAGGTTACCTGAGCTTCTTAACCCTTTACAGGTAAAAGGATTTTGGAGTCTCTGGCCAGGAGGGATTTTACAGTATTGTACACAAGAGGGCTGTTACCCTTCCTTTTATAGTTATGACACTAGGTGTTTGCTGTTCAAAATTATAATCATTGAGAACCAAATCACACAATAGCATGATTGGAACATTAGAGGCTACAAATACACGTACAACATTAGCAGGTCTCAACAATTTATCAGGGGTTTGCCATTAATCCAGTGCATTTCGCTTTGTGTGGATTCTCTTTCCAATGGAAATCCATAGATAGAAACTACAGTGACAGCAGCCCAGTGGTTGGGAGTTAGGAACCCAAATCCTTTTGAAATGGGAGCTGGACGCTTAACTCTGTTAGCTCACTTAGAAAATCCTTTCTGCAGTGCTGAAGTCCTACAGTTCTCACTGGTGCCCAGCTCCCCTGCCTCTGCGCGAGTCCTGACATGCTCACAGTGGCTGAGCCAGCACTGCTGTGTTGGCACCA